>NW_027067776.1:0-9597 GCF_032884065.1 Artemia franciscana
GGTGGGGGACGGGCAATGATATGGATGAAGCACGAGGAGAACAATTAGGATTCATTACAAGACAATTATTGAATGCAAAAAGTGTCAGACCTGAGTCACGTTGACAGGGTAGGCACGAGGGATAAAACGAATGTGCTGTGGGTAGGGTTTCGTAAAGTACTGGGAAGGGGGCTGTCAAGAAATTGCTGGTTTGTGGCAGAGTAGGAAGGTTATAGGGCGGCATACTGTAAGGGGGGAGGAAATAGGACTTCTGTATGCGGGGAGGGGGAGGAGGTAGCAAAGGATAAGGGAGAAGAGTTCGAGATCGGGAAGGGTTTGTCAATTTTTTAGCTGTGCCTGATGAACTTTGATGAGAAAGTTTTGCTTGAGTGCGTTGCACTAAAAAAGGACGACGGAAGGGAGATGAGTGGCTCTTGCAATTTTTATCTTTGGACAGGGACACTGGAAAAGGGCCCCAGGAAGGAGATTTAACATCATCTACTTTTGGTGCATGGGCAAAACTACAATATTTGCTATTGCAAGCTAAAACTGGACAAAGCTTCACATGGTCAAAACTGCACTTAACGGAGCCACAACTACCTGATATAAAATTACGACATATATGTAAAAATTTGCACTGCTTACTAAATTTACAACGATTATGATTTAAATGTTTGCATATCACATTTTTTTTGTTGGAACTTTTTTGCTGGAACTTTGTTGATGCACTTGGTTGAAAACCACTGAGCTCATTTTTTTTTAGTGTAATTTGCCTTGACTCTATTTTCAAAAACACTTTTTGGCTGGAGCTTGGTTGAAGAAAAAACGTGTTCAAATACACAATTGTCTCCTAATTGGCAAGAACCTGCCAATATTATATTAGCACATTTTACTTTCTTATCAGAAGAGACAGTCTTATTATGCAGGCTATTTATCTTGTTAATGTCCACACGTTTTTGAGCATCTGTAATGTGGTAATCAAGGTTACCATTATAATTAGGCTGTATCAAGGGTGGATTGAGGTCAATGAAAATTTCCGGATTTGTGTCACTTGTTGTGACAGGTATCACTGGATTTAATCCTCTAAGTCCTTCATCAATATTCATTTGGTTTATGGACATTGCACTTTTTTTATGGTCAGAGATGAAAGTGTTATTAACCTCATTCAAAGTGGAATTATATGCAGGTTGATTTGCTAGATCGCTTGTCAAAAGATTGGAGATGAAAGTTAATGATCCTACAATTTCCCTTGTCCCTCCCCAGCACCGAGGCTGTTTTGAAGGGCAAACAAATGCATCTTGCCAAACAATTGACTGTAGCATTGATAAATCAGTTCAAACGGACACTGTCCCTACACCCCCCATCTTACAACCAGATATTACCAAAATATTGGTTTTACAAGAAAAGTTAACGTGCCAGCTTTGTTAGAAACGAATGGTTCTTCAGTCAATAGAGGAACCTGGCTGAGCGGAGTGTCTGGAAAATGCTTAGGGCTGCTGAGATCACTTATAATGCTAAGAATCCTTCTTCTTTCAACAGGGGTAAGGGGTGTTTGAGAAGTTTCGGATGGGGGGATAGAAAGCACTGGAGAAGAAGTACAATTTACCTTAGACTTAGTAGAGCAATCTAGGCACATCCAGGAGTTATTCCAACTGGTGATTTCTATCCTAGCACACTTTTCAGTCCCTACATGGAACCAAGAACTGTAATTAACACATTTGACTGCGTTTGAAGTAACCCGTAATCTGCATTCAGGACAAAATTGTTTTGATTTCGTCATTTAGTCTTGCTCTTGCTTCCTTATTTAAACTTGCTCTTGGGATCACAATCATCAACGATTTTTGGACCTAGGGGAAGTGCGGATACCTGAATCGCCTATCCCCAGTAATTTAAGGATGGATATCCAGCCGGTACCAATACTGCCCTTCGTGTTCTTTATCGCTCTCTTCTGCACAGGTTTCGCCAAATGCAGAAGATGAACGACTCAGTTTAAGTAATCTATGGCTTTTTTGCAACCGTGAACCGGCAACACTGTATAATGAAGACAGTGAAGAACAGGAAGATTAAGAATCCCCAAGGGTGCGTTTGTTTACTTGTCCAATGGGATTTTTACTAATCGAGGTTTAACCCCTAAAAGATAGCAACAAATACTTGTCTGGCCACGTGTCACTTAAAACGGCAAGATTAATTGCGAATAATAACAATATTGGTCACGTGTAATTATTGTTTTAATGCTATGTGAAGTTTTGACAAGGGAGAGGCTAGGACTTTGGGCCTGTTTCAAATTTTACAGGCAAATACAGCTTCAGCAATTATTTCAGAGCTGGGTAGCCTAATACAATTTGTGTGGCCAGAAGTTTAATTGTAAGATTTCAAATTGTGGTTGTCATTTGCCTTTTTAAGTCATTCCATTCAAGATGCTTTGGATATTTTTTATTGTGATAAATTGTCTTAATGCTCTGAAAAGGAAAAATTATTTCAATTGCATAGGATAGGAAAATTTTGGTAGGCTAATTAATTCAAAGTCCTAAATTAGCCAGGGAAGTTTTTTTTTTTTCACTAAAAAATCACCACGTTCTTTGAACTCCAATTATATAGCCCTGTTTTTGGCCCCCTTGATCCAGTTCCTGATTGTCATTTACACTAAATTTCACTTTTTCTGTTACCTATTTATGTTTGCACCAGTTTTACCATTGGGTAAAACTGGTACAAACAGTATTAGCCTACTGGCTTTCATATAAAGTGAATATACCACTTGATGCCTTTTGTAATGCTGTTTACAAATATAATAATCGCTTCTACCGCAAGTTCAGATTTAAGCACTTTTTGACCTCTTAAAAATGACCTATATATGGGGTCATTACAAATCTGTAATAGTTTAGAAACAAATTTGGGCTATATATTTGTACATCAGGGGGTGGGGGTAAAGTGTAGCATATATTAAATAAGTAAACTAACCATTGCTTGAATTTTTTTATGTGTGTGCTGTTGCACTGGTGATTTCTCTTTTCATTAAAATTTGATGTGCACAAACACGTTAAAAAAAAAAAAACAGCAATGGTTAGTTTACATATATAATATATGCTATGCTTTACTCCCACCCCCCTGATGTGCAAATATATAGCCCAAATTTGTTTCTAAACTATTACAGATTTGTAATGACTCCATTTATAGGTCATTTTTAAGAGGTCAAGAGGTGAAAAAGTGCTTAAATCTGAATTTGCAGTAGAAGAAATTATTATATTTGTAAAGAGAATATAAGAAGGCATCAAGTGGTATATTCACTTTATATGAAAACCAGTAATACTGTTTGCACCAGTTTTACCCTTGTTTCTTGTTAATATTACTAAGGGGTCATAGTTAAGCACTAGAGAAGTCATTGTTAAATAACATGTGCTTATGTATATATAGCTTTTTGCTACTTATTCTTCTTTGGTTATATAATGCTTGATGTGGTATAAGCCAAGAGAAGGACCTGTAGACCTATAGAAGAAAACCTGTTAAAAAAAGATGATTCTTTGTAATTTACATAATAATTATAGCTTTCTACATGCAGCCCTGCTCTACTTTAGCCCCAACCCTCCTAATATGGAAATCTATAGCTGTAATTACATATTTTCTATTGATTCTGCCAATCTATCCCTCAACCCTTGTACCTGTTAATTGAGGCAACTGTGGCAAAACAAGAACTGGAAAAACAAGTAAAAGGTGGCAGAAAACATTAGAAATATATAATTTGGGCTATATGTTTGAAAATTAGGCATGTTAGAGGTGAATTTCTTGTTGTTCATATTTTGATTTACAAATAAAGTGAATATACCACTTGATACCTTTTTGTATGTTCTTTACAAATATAATAATTGCTTATTTTGCTAGTTCAAGTTTAAGCACTTTTTGACCTTACTTAACCTAACAAATTTTGGCAGTGAAAAACATACATTATTTTGTCAAAAATGACCAAAAACACGTACCTTAATTGAAAATTTGGCATCAAAGAAGAAGAAATACAGCATAATATTGTAAAATTTATTAATCCAACTTAATTGTGGAAAATCAGTGCTCATAGATTATACAACATGTAAAAAATGGATTAATAATGAAACAGTAAGTTTGAGACCAATGTTTTAAGCTTTCTTATACCCAAAAACTATTTGAGTATACTTTGGTCATTTTCAAGAGCTCAAAAACTTGTACTTGAAGCACTTATTATGTTTGTAAAAAATAAAAAAGGGCATCAAGGAGTATGCTCACTATATTTGTAAATCAAACATATGAACAACAAAATATTTACCAATTATTAGTATAGCTGCACAATTTTCCCCTGGGTATGTAGGCTAAGTGGAAGGTCACTTATACCTGATCATGTCCCTACTGTTTTTACTTGGTTGAAAAAAAAAATCCAAAGAAAGTTCCTATTGAAAAGGAAAGAGATCAAAAGTGAGATTGAATTTGTCATAGCTTGGAGGTTTGTCCCTTCAGTCTGTTTAAAGAAAACAGATTCATAATTGAAGCTTTGTTCATTTCAATCTTAGGGATAATCTACATTTGTTACACTTAATTAAATGGTTGTAAAGGGATACTTTTATTTATTTGTCTTGTTTGTTTTCTACATAATTTTTTAATCATTAAATTGATATATATTTCTTACAAATTAATTAGTCATATCATAGTTCCACTTGCAAGTTTTGACCTACTTTGTAACCCTGGTCTCAAAATTGCATATAAATTTATTGAAGCTAGGAAACATAGAACTCCTCTCTGTTTAAAAGAAAATGGATGGACATAGGTAGGTTTTAATACACTAAAGTCCTAGGGCCATGGAAATTAAAAAAAAAACAATGAAGATTAACTTTAAAATTCTGGACATGACATAAATATAACATTCACAAAGAAAAACCATTCACATAATTTTACTTTTGTGCTCAGTTGCCAACCTGAACAATTGCCCTAAATTTTTAAACCTTGCAAAACATTCACCAGCCAATTCTTATGACCTACACTGTTGTCTGTACATAAAAAATTCATTGAAAAGGAAGGACCACCTTACTGACATTTCTTCCTTTGTACTTATATTTAATGGGTTTAAAAGAAAGCTCCTATGGCTAAGTCAGGAGCCTAGTAAAGGACCAGGTAATCCTTTAGACAGGAAGTGCAATAGGAAGCTAGGGGCCAGTCATCCTATGCTTTTGCATGTCCTTCCTGCTTACTGACCCCAGATTTCTCTAGGTAACCTGTTAAGTTTGGGCCAATTCTGGCTGAACTTACAGAGTTACATCACTGATCTTTGTCCCAAGCCAAATAAACTGTTAATGCCAGAAATTTAACCTATGCCCTTTGGATAAAGGATTCTCAACCTAGAGTGCCAGCCACTTAGGAAGGAACACAAATGTCACCAGAGAACAAAAATTATTTGGAAAAAAGAAAATATTGAAAAAAAAACTCAAGTCATAGTTGCTCATTGCTGTCCCACAAACAATATGTATTTCATTAAGACAAATAAATTTTTAAACAGGTATCAACAAAACTCCATCAGGGATTGTATTTACTTAAGGTACAATCAGCAATATTAATGCTTAGTTTTGTGATTAAATAAAAAAAACTAATTTTTTTAGCTGAAAGTAAGGAGCGACATTAAAACTTAAAACGAACAGAAATTACTCCGTATATGAAATGGGTTGTCCCCTCCGCAATCCCTCGCTCTTTACGCTAAAGCTTTTAATTGTTTTAAAAAGTAGAATTGTGGCAAAGAGTCAAACTTCAGCGTAAAGAGCGAGGGATTGCGGAGGGGACAACCCATTTCATATACGGAGTAATTTCTGTTCGTTTTAAGTTTTAATGTCGCTCCTTACTTTCAGCTAAAAAAATTAGTTTTTTTTATTTAATTTCTGAACGTTTTTGAATTAATGCATGTTTGGTTTTGGCTCTCCGCACATAAATTATTAAAATGAAACTTGTATATTAATTCTTTTTTTGGCTAAATGGCTTTCTCTTAGTTTTGATCAGACGATTTTGAGAAACAAGGGGTGGAGAAGGAGGCCTAGTTGCCCTCCAATTTTTCGGTCACTTAAAATGGCAACTAGAACTTTTAATTTTTAATGAACGTTTTTATTAGTAAGAAATACACGTAGCTTAAGAATTAACTTACATAACAAACTTTCATAACCTTATATTTTTATTATGTATACGAGGGGGTTTTTACCCTCGTTAATACCTCGCTCTTTACACTAAATCGTAAGTTTTGTCCCAATTCTTTAAGAATGACCCCTGAATCAGAAAGGCCGTAGAATAAATAGTTGAAATTACTAAAAATACTTTAGCATAAAGAGCAAGGTATTTATCTCCTCCTAAATACCTCGCTCTTTATACTAAAGTATTTTTAGAACCCCTCATATGCGTAATTATCTCTGTTCGTTTTAGGTTTCAATGCTACTTCTTCCTTTCATTTGAAAAAACGTTTTCATGTTTATTTTTCATTGTTGTCTTATAGTAGTGCTAGAGAACCCTGCGCCCTTTTCATTGAATTTTTCTTCCCTCATGACAGATTCCTCCAAGGAAAGATCCTCCAACATAGCCCCCTCTCCTCAGCCCCACCCCCAAACAAAATAAAATCCCCCTGAAAACGTCTGTACACTTCCCAATAACCATTACTATATGTAAACACTGGTCAAAGTTTGTAACTTGCAGCCCCTCCCCCAGGGATTGTGGGGGAGTAAGTCATCCCCAAAGACATAGTTATTATGGTTTTCGACTATGCTGAACAAAATGGCTATCTCAAAATTTTGATCCGTTGACTTTGGGAAAAAAATGAGTTTGGGAGGGGGCCTAGATGCCCTCCAATTTTTTTGGTCACTTAAAAAGGGCACTAGAACTTTTCATTTCCGTTAGAATGAGCCCTCTTGCGACATTCTAGGACCACTTGGTCGATACGATGACCCCTGGGGAAAAGAAAAAAGAAAAAACAAAAAAAAACAAACAAATAAACACGCACCCGTGATTTGTCTTCTGGCAAAAAATACAAAATTCCACATTTTTGTAGATAGGAGCTTGAAACTTCTATAGTAGGGTTCTCTGATACGCTGAATCTGATGGTGTCATTTTCGTTAAGATCCTACGACTTTTAGGGGGTGTTTCTCCCTATTTTCTTAAATAAGGCAAATTTTCTCAGGCTCGTAACTTTTGATGGGTAAGATTAAACTTGATTAAACTTATATATTTAAAATCAGCATTAAAATGCAATTCTTTTGATGTAGCTATTGATATCAAAATTCAATTTTTTAGAGTTTTGGTTACTATTGAGCCGGGTCGCTCCTTACTACAGTTCGTTACCACGAACTGTTTGATATTCTGGTTTTGAAATAATAAAAAAAGAGAAATTATATGTTCTACTTGTTTTCCACAAGCCCATTTGAGAAAAATCATTTGTAACAACAATATACCCATGGTTGGCTCAGAATCTCTCTAAAATTCTTTAAACAGAAGGAATTAAAAAAAAAATTATACTCATCAGCAAGAAAAATATTAACATAACTCTCTAAACTTGGCACTTTTTAAGACAATTTTTAGCAAAGCAAATGCAAAACTTTAATGGTGTCCTATGTCATCTAAAAAAAAAAAAAAACATTAAAATGTGTCAAATGAATTTTGATGTAAGATGCCTCAAATACTTTCAGTTGAATCTGTGAAATGAAGGGCCAGGTATTCCTTTACATTTTGCAACTGACAAAGCAACTGACATCAATGAAATCAAATAAAACAAAAATTCATGGAGAATAAATAATTTAAGCCATATATTTAACCTATAATGAGGTGGCATAAAAGATTATTTCTAGAATTAGAAAAAAAACAGTGTTATGGCTTAAAGTTCTGCTCAATCAACAGGAGTTGTCTAAGGCCAGAATAATTAAGAACTAAGGCCAGAGAAAAAGAAACTGATAACCAAAAAATAAGCCACCCAAAAATTTCAGGACCCTTTAGAGGGAAAAGAAGTAGAAGTAGGTACTTCAAAATACCTTCCTGGGACATACTTTAGCCTGTAGACACATCCCTGAAAGTTTAATTTTCCTATCCTAACCTCTTTCAAAGATAGCCAAAAGTAGCTAAAGTAAAGCTTTACCCCTACTTTACCTGAAAATCCAGTTTAAACAGCAGTCTCAACAAATATAGACTATATAATAGGCTATAGGTATTGGCCTTATCATTCTAATTTTTTTTCAACTAAATATTATAGGATGGTTTAGAAACTAGGCCTGTTTGATATAATAACATTTGACTAACTCACCAATGTGACAGCTGCCTCCCTAAGAATCAACCTTTTTAATAACAAAAAAACTTTTCTTCTGACTCCTTATGAAGCTTAGCCTATGCAAGACAGGCCTAGAACACCAAAAACCCTTTAGATACTAAGGAATATGCATAATATTACTTACAGATCACTGAAAAGCTAAGATTATTTCTATTATTTACAGTTTCCTTGTCTTTTCTCTAGACTTAACGATTTCACATGTTTACCCATTTAAAAAAATATATAGCATTGACGTCACAATCCTCAAATAACCTTTTTATTTGGGGGTTATAAAGTGCCAGTCCACGGACAAGAATCCTGAGCGTTTGTGGGGATAATCCGACTAACCTCTGACGTCATATGTGTCTCAAAAAACGCTTGGATTAATCAGATTAGTAATCGGACAAGTAAACAAACGCACCCCAAGATAATTGAAAATAGATGAATTGAGTGAGAAGTCTGAATATAAAAAGTCCAACACTGTGGTAGGTCTGTGGTAGGTTTAAATCATAAAAATTTAAACAATTAAATGATTTCTGGAGCTAATCAGTCCCCCCTCCCTACTATTTTCTATGACTAAGCTGCAACTGATTTCACCTATCTAGTTACAGTACGAATATCATTATAAAAAGTACTGAGTCATATTATTATTTGGTTATTGTTTTAAAATTGCTGTTACACGGAACTGGAACTTGGACCATCAAAGCCACTGATGCTGATGCGTTTAGTGTCTTCAAACACGGATAACTAAGGAGAATCTTGGGTATCTTACATACTGATAAGGTCTAAAATAAGGAAATCATATAACGATGCTATCAAGGAAACGATACCAAGGGCTTTATAACAAAAAGGAAGCGCGCCTTGTTTAGGCATATCTATCAACAATTTGAAGAATATCTTGCAAAAAAATCATTAACCTGCCGGTTTAGTGTGGTTTAATGTGGCTCTTTAATGTCACAGGTGGCCTGCTGTCATGAAGTCGTGTCCAAGATCCATTATTCTAGACTGGAATTTCAGAGAAGAACTAGCGGTTGTCGATGGTATCATATTGAAGGCAGATCAAATTGCTACATTATGAGACATGGTAATATTTACCAAATCATATCACGTAATCGCATCTTGAAATACCTATTGAAAAACACTTTGAAAATATGAAAAATGCATAAAAATATAAGACTAAGTCTTGTAACGTAAGCATACTTCTTTGTATTTTAAATTCCAAAACCTAGATTTTGCTTTTAATTAGTGTCTGCTTTCTGATCCCTATATACAGAAAAAAAAATCATTTCTTTGTCAAAAAAAAAATAGATGTGTACCCAGGTTTTGCCTTGTATTCA
>NW_027067777.1:0-9590 GCF_032884065.1 Artemia franciscana
TACGACAGCCTCGAGCTGTTTCTGAGCCTATCCCAGTTTTGTCCCCCATTCGCTGCGTTACTTCCAGATATGAAAAAACCTTTGTCCCCTTCAACACAGAAAAAATAAATAAAATAGCCAACTAGTTTCTCCCCCCCCCCCTTTTTTTCATGTGAGGTGTTTTAGGTCGTCATACTAATTTGCTTGCCCCCCTCTGTTTTGGTTTAGTTTCCCTTTTAATCATATGTGTTTTACGTGTTTTTTATGCTTCGTTGCTTTTTTTGTGAGTTTTTGGACTTTTTTTAGTGTCCTTTTTAATTTGTAGATATATATGTTTATTTCTTGTTCTTTTCTGTATTATTAGATTTTTTGTCCCCTTCCATTTTTTTCTGACTTGTATTTGTTCAAATTTAGTTTGAAAGATTTTTTTTTCTTTTACTCATAATTTGATTATTCATTATTATTAGTGTTTTTGCTTTGTTTCGACTCCGAAGTCCGAATTCGGCCCTTTGAGGGCTTGTGATAGTGATCTTTCTGAAATAAATATCTTATCCTACCAAAAGAAGAAGTGGTCCTTATTGCCATTTTTGCTGCATATAGCAATACCCCATTGCCACAATTTCGAAATCTTTTGCATACAAATTGTGAACATTCTGTAAAATGGTGTTTCCATGGAGAGAAGTTAAGCCTCCAAGTATTACCTCGCAGTTTACTGTTAACATTGTTGAAAGGTGTCAGAAGTAAAATTCGGTTGTTCAAGACTCGGTAGCAGTCAATTCTACCGATCAGTGAATTCAAGTATATTCCTTTTTCAGAGAGTTTAAGTGTGTCTTAGTGAATTATTTGTTTTTCCATTGGTTGTTAACCTTTTGCTTATAATTGTTGCTTGTTTCCATTTGAACAACTTAAAGGAAACCAAAGTAAAAGTGACACTTGCATCTATTTAGAATCTACTTAACCCAAAATAAACACTAGCGTACAAAAATCATCCTAGCTTACCTGGAAGTGACTAAAGTAGCAAAACGAGGACAGACAGACCGACAGAATTTGCGATTGCTATATGTCACTTGGTTAATACCAAGTGCCATAAAAATGGTAATTAACGAGACCTATGTTAATTAGTCGGATAACTTTTAACCGACCACTCAGTGTCACCTTAAATAAGGTATGATGAACTATCCATTCATAACAAATCAGACATGGCTGCAAAAAAAATAAAATAGAGGAAAAAAGCTTATTCTATTTGTTCATAATCCGATTTGATGAGCTTTGAATTACGTTTCACAAGTGCATTTTTATTCTTATTATGTGACTTATACCAAATCTGGTCATAGTGCAGCCCAACTTCTTTTCATTGGGGCTTCCCCCAATGAAAAGAAGGCTGAATTCACTGATTCCTGTTTTTTAACTACGCATTTTTATTTTAAAATCACCTACGAAAAACCAATTATTACTGGTCAGCCATGCTGCACGAAAAAAGAACAAGACAAAGAATAAACCCAAAAGCGATTTTCTCCAGTCTGATGAGGGCAAAAATCTGTTTGACAAGTGTATTTGACAAGTACGAAAAATTTCACTGCTGCAGAATCCAGCAGGGACAAAAATAGAAGAAGAGAAATCCCTAGCCACATATTTCCCTTCTCCAATTCGATAGACTAAGAATTTGGATCTTCAAGCCCATTTTTGCTTTGTTGCTCCCAGTTTGGTCATAGTGCATTACCGGAATTACCGGTAGAAAATAATGATTCACGACATAAAGTCTCGGAATGACGTGCAAATACTAAAACTTGCGATATAAATTACCAGGATCTTAAACCTGAGGATTTATTAGAATTTAAACGAAGCCGCTACAACATCTCTTACTGTTGCTGGGCAGTGTATATTGGGCCAATAAGTGGTCAAGCTGCCGATAGACCGGAAGTTCTTCACACCAACAACAATGCTGCCAATAACGAGGAAATTATAACTTTCAACCATGTTCTTGTGCATATGCAAGGCCCAGGTGACCCTGACAGGTCACGATCAATTTGGTTTAAACCCTGATTTCCCAATTACTTTAGCATTTTGGAGAAGGAAATTGCAGTAAGTTTCAAATGGAGGATAAATAATCAACTAACTACCCGATATGCTGCAAGACCTAGAGTAGGAGTGCTGCTTGCTGCCATTCTTTCTTCATTTACGGTTAGCCCACTGCCAGAATTTTCAAAGTACGATGTCTTTCATATAAATTGTGAACAGTTCGCAAAATGGTGCTTTCATAGGGAGAAGCAAAAAGTCTTCAAACATCCCCTCGCAATAGTTTGGAGATGGAAATTGAATTGAGCCTTTAATGGAGGATCAATAATCAACAAAAAACTGGAGATGATGCAATAACAAGAGAAGAAGTGGTCCTTATTGCCATTTTTGCTTCATGTAGCAATACCCCACTGCCAGAATTTCGAAACTACGATCTTTTCCATACAAATTGTGAACTTTCTGTAAAATGGTGTTTCCATGGAGAGAAGCAAAGCCAAATCTGGTCAAAGTGCAGCCCAACTTCTTTTCATTGAGGGAAGGGGGGTACTGAATTCACTGATTCCTTTTTTTTAACTACGCATTTTTATTTCAAAATCACATACGATAAACTAGTTATTACTGGTCAGCCATGCTACACGAAAAATGAACAAGACGAAGAATAAACCCAAAAAAGATTTTCTCCAGTCTGATGAGGGCAGAAATCTGTTTGAAAAGTGTATTTGACAAGTACGAAAAATTTCATTGCTGCAGAATCCAGCAGAAATAAAAAATAGAAGAAGAGAAATCCCTAGCCACATATTTCCCTTCTCCAACTCGATAAACTAAGAATGTGGTTCTTCAAGCCCATTTTTGCTTTGTTGCTCCCAGTTTGGTCATAGTGCAGGCGTTAGCTTGTGTAAGATACCAAAATCTTTGGAGGGCTTAATTTTTGGATATCCTTACTTTTACTACTTACCAATAACTTAAAAAAATTACGAAAAGAGAAATTACTATGCACACCCATGCTGCACAAACAAATGAAGTAACAGAAAAAACGGTGTTCTCTGACTCGATGAGGACATTTGGTATTTGCCATTTATCTACATTTTCTCCAGATTAAGTGCAGCCATGAACTATGTATCCTGTTTCTTTGATCTACAAAGCCAACAACTAGGCTTTCATCGTATGTTATAAAAGCATACCATTTTATACAATATCAACGAACCGATCTTGATTGAAATATAAATAACAATAAAAGTGATAGAATTTTAAAGGATGTTTGAATTTGTTTTTGGAAATTAGAGGAAGGAATTTTAGAAAATTACTAACATAATAATCAGTAATTTGGTTAAGGTTTGGCGTCGTTTTGATTATATTATCTCGTTGAATAGCTGTGTGTAATTTGTTGTTAGTAAAAATTAAGGTAGTAGGCTAGGACTAGGTAGGACAACATATCAAGGAATGGGGGATAATCCCAGCTCAAAATCTGACATGGCCAGAGGTCAAAAGGGAGTAACAGGTGGAAATCAAAACGAACTGTATATGTTAGGGCATCTGACCAAAGGTGGAAGTGGGTCAAATAGCCCAAAGCAAACTGGAAAGGTCCCTGAAGCAGCAAAAGGATATGTGGTAAAGAAGCTCAGTATTCTGGTAAAGGCAAGTGGTATAAAAGAGGGCTATGGTGAGGTTATGAACAGATCAGGGCCAGGAGGCTCCATAGTGATTCATGTAAAAAATGAATTGTATGCACAAAAGATTCTTGAGATGAAAGAAATAAAGTTCAATGAAGATTTGATTGTATTTGAAAAGGGTGACAAAGATACAATGTTTAAAAACAAAATTGCAAAAAGAATAGGAGTGATGTTTATGGATAAAGAAGTTGCAAGCTATGAAGAAACAAAGCAAGAACTACTTGAAAATGAATCTGTATCAGAGATACGCCTAATGGGCAAAACCAAGTGATGAGAGAAACACTTTTGGTGTGATCATTACTTATAAAGCTGATCAAGAATTTCCCACAAGTATTGGAGTCTGGGGTGTCAGAAAACAAGTATCTCAGTATCTGCCACAACCAGTACAATGCTTTAGATGTCAGAGGTTTGGACACCGTGCTCTAGAATGTAGAGGAAAAGAGAGATGCATGATTTGTGCAGGAGCTCATAGCAACAAGGACTGCACCAGCAGAGGAGACATGGACACAACAAAATGCATAAACTGTGGTAAGAACCATACAGCAAACTCAAAAGAATGCCTAATAAGACAAGAAAGGGCTCTTATACTTAAAAAAGCAATCCTTGAAGACCTGCCAGTGCATGAAGCAAGAAAAAAATTGCTAGTACACAACTGCAACTGCCACCAAATTTCCAAGATGAAAATGCCTTCCCACAGTTAGTGTCTAAAAATTCATTCCCCTCTGACACACAAGAAAATGGTACAAATAAACAAGCACTAGCAACTCTTTCAAAAATGATGGAGAAACAAAATGAATTGATTACCAAACTAAGTAATATTGTTACAAGCTTAATTATGATCATTCCAACAACCACAGCAAACAAAAAGAAGTTGAAAGAAATAAAAAAGAAGATGCAAGAAATAAAAGAAGAATCTGAAACTGAAGAGAATAGTGAAGCACATGACTCAGATGAGGCCATGGAAAATCAAGACTTCAACTCGAAAAGAAAGACAAGTTCAGAGTCCCCACCCACCATGCTTCCAAAAACAAAATCAAGAAGATCATGAAGATTATGCAGATTAATGCCAACTGTCTCTCACAATCAAAAAGAATAGAATTAAAAAATGTCATTGTAAGAGAAAAACCTGATGTAGTGTGTGTTCAGGAAACATTCCACACAGCTGCTGATAAAGCTCATTACCAAGGATACCAGTCATTTAGATGGGACAGAAAATCAGGGAAAGGAGGTGGTCTAACACTGGTGAGTGACAGACATACTGCAGAGGAAAAAAAAATAGTTACAGATGGATCTCCTGAATTTGGAGTGGTTAAGATAACAAATACTAAGGACAAGGCAATTAACATAGTTAACTATTATAATAATAGAACAGGAAAGTTCAACAAATCTCAGTTTAGAAAGATACTTAAAGAAACAGAACACCCAAAGATAATAATAGGAGATTTTAATCTTCATACTCTATGGAATGACAGTCACACTGAAGATGGTAAAGCTAAAGAATGAATAGAGATACTGATTGATCCAGATGAACGGATAGCTCTTGCTACACCTAAAAACCTTGCAACTATACTAAATAAGACAACTGGGAAAACAACAACGCTAGACTTGACTATTATATCTTCTGAGCTAGCTGCTGACCTGACTGTCTATTCAAAATATGATTTCGACTCTGACCACTTCATCATTTTCACTGACATGGAGTTTGGACCACAGCCTTCTGCCTGTGAAACAAGAGAAAAATGGCCATTTTCTCACAAGAGAATTGCTAAATGGAAAGAAGAAATATCAAAACTTAATTTACCCAACCTAAGAACACTACCTACTGAAGACGCTATTAAAGAAGTCACAGAAAAGATGATAGAAGCTGGGAAAAAAACACCTAGCTATAAAAGGTAGCCAAGAATTGAAAAAGAAGACTTATAATTCTACCCCAGGATGGACAGCCAAATGTGAAGCAATAAAAAAAAAGAGAAGAGACCTAAGAAATCAACTGAAAAAAAGTTGGAACTCTGGAAATATAAACATTTCTGTGAGCAGACTAAAAGCTGAGATAAATAAAGTGACAGCCCAGCTCAGACTAACTGTCAAAGAGGAGATATAAAGCTTGGACTTGGATAATTCATGAAAAATTCAGAGGAAACATTCCTGCAAGATGCTTGTGGAGGAATTTTAAGAAATACATAAAAAGAGAAACATATGTGTGTGAACCAAAGCTTCTCCAAATGGGTAGACAACAAGCCTTTGAAGATGCAGAAAAAGTAGAGATCTTAGCTGATCAATTTGAAAATACATCTAAAAGAAGCAGAAGACAAGGCACCAATAACCTCAATAAAACTACTCCAGACAATTACAAGCACTGGAATAACAATGAAAAAGAACCTTTGCTTAAATTAAGGGATATCCAAAGAGCAGTATCTGAGCTAAAGTCAGGTGCAACAGGAAATGACAGAGTCCACAATAATATGTTAAAAGCTCTTCCCATTGAGACCATGCAAATAATCTTAGAACTATTTAACAAATCCTTAAATGAAGGGGTTGTACCACAAATATGGAAACATGCTATTATCCATCCAATCCTAAAACCTGGAAAATATCCTAAAGACCCTGCTTCTTACAGGCCAATCTCTCTACTATCATGCCTTGCTAAATTACTTGAAAGGGCAATAAAAGCAAAGATTATAAAGGCTCCGAAAGGCAATATTCAAATTTAGCAGTGTGGATTCTATGAAGGCCGGAGTACCACCGACACCCTAATAAGGCTTGAGCATCATGTAAAAAAAGGCTTCTTGAAGAAAACACACACTTGTAGAGTTTTTTTTGATGCTAAAGCAGCATTTGATAAAGTAAATATTGAAAAACTTAAGGAAAAAATTCAAGAACTAAAAGTAGATAGAAGGTACAGTATGTGGCTTCAGGAATAGATAACCAGTAGAACTTTTTCAGTAAGGATAAAAAGGGCATTGTCAACTATAAGGAATCTGGAAAGTGGGGTCCCCCAAGGAGGAGTCCTCAGTGCCTTGTTATTTGCACTATACATAAGTGATCTCAATGCAGATAACCTCCAAAGAGTCAAAATATATCTATATGCAGATGACTTAGCTGTTACAGTTGAAGGCCAACAAAGAGAAGAAATTCAGACATATGCTCAAAAAGCAGCGAATTTCATTGAACAGTGGGCAGCTGAGAAAGAAATTATCCTTTCAGAAGAGAAAACAACAATGATGATGTTCACCAGTGAAAAAAGACAAGCACCAGACCCAGATATATTCCTGAATGGATTGAAAATTAGATGCACAGAGAGTGTCCGCTACCTTGGAGTTCTCCTTGATAGTCAGCTGACCTGGGAAAAACATATAGAAGAACTCATAACAGCTGTAGACAGACGACAAATGCTTATTAATGCAATATGTAACAAAAAGTATGAAGTCCCAAGGGATGTTTTAATGCAGTTTTCTAAAGCGATAATCCTTGGAAAAATTGATTATGCATCTCTGGTATATGCATCTGCTAAGAAAACAATCCTTGCAAAATTAAATACAAAATGGAATGAGACACTAAGAAGGACAACAAATGCATTAAAATCAACACCAATCCCAGCTTTACATATTGAAACATCAACGACTTCACTACCCACAAGAAGAAAAATACTTATGGCAAGATATTTATTAAAGAAGAGGGGAACTGAACAAGAAGACATTATCAAAAATGAGATCATAATGGACCCATACCTTATGGATTACAGATTTGAAATTCACAACACACCATCTCTAGTCAAACTTATGAAGGACTTTCCAACAAACATGTCACCTCTCACAATTCCAACTGACAAGACAAACAAAATTGAAGGATTAGAAAGAAATATCTCATGGAAAATCCACGAAGAAATAGGACAGAAATCAGGAATGTCTGAGCAGTCCCTGCTGCAATTTGCACTGAGTGAACTGGAAAACTACAGAGACTACAGGAAATTTTTTACAGATGGGTCCAAAATAGGAAGTCGCACTGGTTGTGGTATATGGAATGATTATAAAAAACTAGGAACCCAGTATAGGCTGTCGGGCCACACAAGTATTCATATGGCTGAGCTATTTGCTATTGATACAGCAATAAAAGAAATAGTCAGAGAGGGAAAAGAAGGAAAATACCTAGTATGTACAGACTCCTTATCTTGCCTAAAGTACCCCAAAGTAGCACACGAGCAAGCCCCAACAATGGCAAGGGATATTGTCCAAAATATAAGAATGATTGAGGAGACAGGAAGCTGTGTCTCATTGATATGGATCCCAGCCCATGTAGGTGTATCAGGAAATGAAAGAGCAGACCAAATGGCTAAGGATGCTACTAAGAAAGAAACAATGGAAAATCCACCTTTACCTTATATCCAAACCACAATAAAGATAGCTGAGAAGCTAAAAGAAGTTGAACTGGAAGAATTCAGGAAAAGATCACTGAACATGTACCTAGAAATCACTGAATACAGATACATTAATCATGAAATGAAGCATCCAGAAAAAAGAGTTGGAGACATAATATTCAGAATGAGGACTGGGCATGCAAAGACGAAAAAGATGCTGAAAAGATGGAATATGACGGACTCATCTGACTGCAATGTCTGTGGAGTGGAGGAAAATTTACAACATATAATTATGGAATGCAAAAAGTACGAGACTGCAAGGTCACGACTAAAGGAACAAATACTAAAGAGTGGTATTCAGTTCAGAATAAAAGAACTGTTAGGATAGGTTGCAAAGAATAAACAAAGGGAGACAGTTAAGTATTTAGGACAATATGTAAAGGATATTGGCTTAATTGATGTTTTGTAAAATAATGAATAGTGTAGTATATGTGGGTGTATGGCAATGCATGAATTGTATTGTAAAGATGTCCGGTTCTTCCTCCCCTGTTAAATAATTGAAAATCAATATTGTAAATATAAAAATGTGTAAGTATGATTGATTTAGTGGATTTTGTATTATTTTATTTTTTTATGGTTGAATAGTCAAAATATATATAATCTAGTTTACTTTTTATTTGCTGGGGGTATATATTTAAGTTTAATTTTATTTCTTTGTTGGTATTGGATTTACCACTTGTTTTTATATATGT
Source organism: Artemia franciscana (assembly GCF_032884065.1). Classification (NCBI taxonomy): domain Eukaryota; kingdom Metazoa; phylum Arthropoda; class Branchiopoda; order Anostraca; family Artemiidae; genus Artemia; species Artemia franciscana. The sequence continues at coordinate 8,772 of NW_027067777.1, forward strand.
TTGTTAATCAAAGCAAGTTGTCAGTCTGTCGAATTAAAATATATTTGAAATTTGGTAATTTTTTTTGTTATATATATGATGAAAGTGTATTGATTGTTGTTATTTTTTAAATTATTTTTTGGTAATTTTTGACGCCACTACAATGAGGGATTTCCTAAGGACGGTAGGAAATCCCTCTTTATGTAGGAAGTGCCATGATTTGGTTAGTTGAAAATTTTTTGGATTTGTGCACTTTCTGAATTTTTGACTATTTTAATTATTGTATATATAATTGATTTAATTGATATTTTATAATTTTTGACAGGGTATTAGACTAATTGTTAGTTTGTGTGTAGTATATTAATCAGTACGACAAAGCATGACTGAAGATTTTTTTTTTTTTTTTTTTTCTAGGTTGATGATAAAACAGAAAAAAGATCCTGGAGCATAGAGAAGAAATTCTGGAAGCTCCATTCAATTACACCAACAACAACAACTAGGCTTAAAAAAAGTTTTAGTTCATGGTAATCTTTTTATTACATGGTAGTCATGGTAGCCTTATTAGTTTTTTTTTTGTATAATTTCTTTATTGCTGTACAGTTCTGCAGAAAAACGAAATAGAAAAATAGAAATGGAGAAAATGGCCGAAAGACTTGCCGTTTATCTACATTTTCTCCAGATTCAGTGCAGCCATGAACTATGTATCCTGTCTATTGGATCTACAAAGCCAACAACTAGGCTTAAAAAAAGTTTAAGTTCATGGTAATCTTTTTATTACATGGTAGTCATGGTAGCCTTATTAGTTTTTTTTTGTATAATTTCTTTATTGCTGTACAATTC
>NW_027067778.1:0-9591 GCF_032884065.1 Artemia franciscana
CAACATACGTAGCTATTACGCTCGAAAACTAAAAACTTTTGAAAAAAAAAGAGCCTTTAATTACATTCTTTACCATTTGCAATCATAAAATAGTCTAATATCTTCATTTTTTCAACATACGTAGCTATTACCCTCGAAAACTAAACTTTTGACATAGGAAAAGAGCCTTTAATCACATTCTTTACCATGTGCAATCATAAAATAGTCTAATATCTTCATTTTTTCTACAGACCTAGCTATTACCCTCGAAACTAAAAACTTTTGAAATACGAAAAGAGCCTTTAATCACATTCTTTACCATTTGCAATCATAAAATAGTCTAATATCTTCATTTTTTCAACATACGTAGCTATTACACTCGAAAACTAAAACTTTTGAAATCGGAAAAGAGCCTTTAATCACATTCTTTACCATGTGCAATCATAAAATTGTCTAATATCTTCATTTTTTCAACATACGTAGCTATTACCCTCGAAAACTAAAACTTTTGACATAGGAAAAGAGCCTTTAATCACATTCTTTACCATTTGCAATCATAAAATAGTCTAATATCTTCATTTTTTCAACATACGTAGCTATTACCCTCGAAACTAAAACTTTTGACATAGGAAAAGAGCCTTTAAGCACATTCTTTACCATGTGCAATCATAAAATAGTCTAATATCTTCATTTTTCCAACATAGGTAGCTATTACCCTCGAAAACTAAAACTTTTGACATAGGAAAAGAGCCTTTAATCACATTCTTTACCATTTGCAATCATAAAATAGTCTAATATCTTCATTTTTTCAACATACGTAGCTATTACCCTCGAAAACTAAATCTTTTGACAGGGAAAAGAGCCTTTAAGCACATTCTTTACCATGTGCAATCATAAAATAGTCTAATATCTTCATTTTTCCAACATACGTAGCTATTACCCTCGAAAACTAAAACTTTTGAAATAGGAAAAGAGCCTTTAATCACATTCTTTACCATGTGCAATCATAAAATAGTCTACTATCTTCTTTTTTCAACATACGTAGCTATTACCCTCGAAAACAAAAACTTTTGACATAGGAAAAGAGCCTTTAATCACATTCTTTACCATTTGCAATCATAAAATAGTCTAATATCTTCATTTTTTCAACATACGTAGCTATTACCCTCGAAAACTAAAACTTTTGACATAGGAAAAGAGCCTTTAATCACATTTTTACCATTTGCAATCATAAATAGTCTAATATCTTCATTTTTTCAACATACGTAGCTATTACCCTTGAAAACTAAATTTTTTGACATAGGAAAAGAGCCTTTAAGCACATTCTTTACCATGTGCAATCATAAAATTGTCTAAGATCTTCATTTTTCCAACATACGTAGCTATTACCCTCGAAAACTAAATCTTTTGACATGGGAAAAGAGCCTTTATCACATTCTTTACCATGTGCAATCATAAAATAGTCTAATATCTTCATTTTTTCAACATACTTAGCTATTACCCTCGAAAACTAAAACTTTTGAAATAGAAAAAAGCCTTTAATCAAATTCTTTACCATGTGTAATCATCATAAAATAGTCTAATATCTTCATTTTTCAACATACGTAGCTATTACCCTCGAAAACTAAAACTTTTGACATAGGAAAAGAGCCTTTAATCACATTGTTTACCATTTGCAATCATAAAATAGTCTAATATCTTCATTTTCTCAACATACTTAGCTATTACCCTCGAAAACTAAAACTTTTGACATAGGAAAAGAGCCTTTAATCACATTCTTTACCATGTGCTATCATAAAATAGTCTAATATCTTCATTTTTTCCACAGACATAGCTATTACCCTCGAAAACTAAAACTTTTGAAATAGGAAAAGAGCCTTTAATCACATTCTTTACCATGTGCAATCATAAAATAGTCTAATATCTTCATATTTTCAACATACGTAGCTATTACCCTCGAAAACTAAAACTTTTGACATAGGAAAAGAGCCTTTAATCATATTCTTTACCATTTGCAATCATAAAATAGTCTAATATCTTCATTTTTTCAACATACGTAGCTATTACCCTCGAAAACTAAAACTTTGGACATAAGAAAAGAGCCTTTAATCACATTCTTTACCATTTGCAATCATAAAATAGTCTAATATCCTCATTTTTTCAACATACGTAGCTCTTACCCTCGAAAACTAAAACTTTTGAAATAGGAAAGAGCCTTTAATCACATTCTTTACCATGTGCAATCATAAAATTGTCTAATATCTTCATTTTTTCCACAGACAAAGCTATTACCCTCGAAAACTAAAACTTTTGACATAGGAAAGAGCCTTTAATCACATTCTTTACCAGGCGCAATCATAAAATAGTTTTATATCTTCATTTTTTCACAGACCTAGCTATTACCCTCGAAAACTAAAATTTTGAAATAGGAAAAGAGCCTTTTAATCACATTCTTTACCATTAGCAATCATAAAATAGTCTAATATCTTCATTTTTTCAACATACGTAGCAAATAAACCCTCGAAAACTAAAACTTTTGACATAGGAAAAGAGCCTTTAAGCACATTCTTTACCATTTGAATCATAAAATAGTCTAATATCTTCATTTTTCAACATACGTAGCTATTACCCTCGAAAACTAAAACTTTTGACATAGGTAAAGAGCCTTTAATCACATTCCTTACCATGTGCAATCATAAAATAGTCTAATATCTTCATTTTTTCTACAGACCTAGCTATTACCCTCGAAAACTAAAACTTTTGAAATAGGAAAAGAGCCTTAAATCACATTCTTACCATTTGCAATCATAAAATAGTCTAATATCTTCATTTTTTCAACATACGTAGCTATTACCCTCGAAAACTAAAACTTTTGAAATAGGAAAAGAACCTTAAATCACATTCTTTACCATGTGCAATCATAAAATTGTCTAATATCTTCATTTTTTCAACATACGTAGCTATTACCCTCTAAACTAAAACTTTTGACATAGGAAAGAGCCTTTAATCACATTCTTTACCATTTGCAATCAATAAGTAGTCTAATATATTCATTTTTTCAACATACGTAGCTATTACCCTCAAAAACTAAAACTTTTGACATAGGAAAAGAGCCTTTAAGCACATTCTTTACCATATGCAATCATAAAATAGTCTAATATCTTCATTTTTCCAACATACATAGCTATTACCCTCGAAAACTAAAACTTTTGACATAGGAAAAGAGCCTTTAATAACATTCTTTACCATTTGCAATCATAAAATAGTCTAAAATCTTCATTTTTTCAACATACGTAGCTATTACCCTCGAAAACTAAAACATCTGACATAGGAAAAGAGCCTTAAGCACATTCTTTACCATGTGCAATCATAAAATAGTCTAATATCTTCATTTTTCCAACATACGTAGCTATTACCCTCGAAAACTAAAACTTTTGAAATAGGAAAAGAGCCTTTAATCACATTCTTTACATGTGCAATCATAAAATAGTCTAATATTTTAATTTTTTCAACATACATAGCTATTACCCTCGAAAACTAAAACTTTTCACATAGGAAAAGAGCCTTTAATCAAATTCTTTACCTTTTGCAATCATAAAATAGTCTAATATCATCATTTTTTCAACATACGTAGCTATTACCCTCGAAAACTAAAACTTTTGACATAGGAAAAGAGCCTTTAAGCACATTCTTTACCATGTGCAATCATAAAATTGTCTAATATCTTCATTTTTCCAACATACGTAGCTATTACCCTCGAAAACTTAAACTTTTGAAATAGGAAAAGAGCCTTTAATCACATTCTTTACCATGTGCAATCATAAAATTGTCTAATATCTTCATTTTTTCCACAGACAAAGCTATTACCCTCGAAAACTAAAACTTTTGACATAGGAAAAGAGCTTTTAATCACATTCTTTACCATTTGCAATCATAAAATAGTCTAATATCTTCATTTTTTCAACTTACGTAGCTATTACCCTCGAAAACGAAAACTTTTGAAATAGGAAAAGAGCCTTTAATTACATTCTTTACCATTTGCAATCATAAATAGTCTAATATCTTCATTTTTTCAACATACGTAGCTATTACCTACGAAAACTAAAACTTTTGAAATAGGGAAAGAGCCTTTAATCACATTCTTTACCATTTGCAATCATAAAATAGTCTAATATCTTCATTTTTTCAACATACGTAGCTATTACCCTCGAAAACTAAGACTTTTGAAATAGGAAAAGAGCCTTTAATCACATTCTTTACCATGTGCAATCATAAAATTGTCTAATATCTTCATTTTTTCACATACGTAGCTATTACCCTCGAAAACTAAAACTTTGAAATAGGAAAAGAGTCTTTAATCATATTCTTTACCATGTGCAATCATAAAATAGTCTAATATCTTCATTTTTTCAACATACGTAGCTATTACCCTCGAAAACTAAAACTTTTGAAATAGGAAAAGAGCCTTTAATCACATTCTTTACCATTTGCAATCATAAAATAGTCTAATATCTTCATTTTTTCAACATACGTAGCTATTACCCTCGAAAACTAAAACTTTGAAATAGGAAAAGAGCCTTTAATCACATTCTTTACCATCTGCAATCATAAAATAGTCTAATATTTTCATTTTTTCAACAGACATAGTTATTACCCTCGAAAACTAAAACTTTTGAAATAGGAAAAGAGCCTTTAATCACATTCTTTACCATTTGCAATCATAAAATAGTCTAATATCATCATTTTTCAACATACGTAGCTATTACCCTTGAAAACTAAAACTTTGACATAGGAAAAGAGCCTTTAATCACATTCTTTACCATGTGCAATCATAAAATAGTCCTAATATCTTCATTTTGTTTCACAGACCTAGCTATTACCCTCGAAAACTACAACTTTTGAATAGGAAAAGAGCCTTTAATCACAGCCTTTACCATTTTCAATCATAAAATAGTCTAATATCTTCATTTTTTCAACATACGTAGCTATTACCCTCGAAAACTAAAACTTGTGACATAGGAAAAGAGCCTTTAATCACATTCTTACCATGTGCAATCATAAAATTGTCTAAATCTTCATTTTTTCAACATATGTAGCTATTACCCTCAAAAAATAAAACTTCTGACATAGGAAAAGAGCCTTTAATCACATTCTTTACCATGTGCAATCATAAAATTGTCTAATATCTTCATTTTTTCAACATACATAGCTATTACCCTCGAAAACTAAAACTTTTTACATAGGAAAAGAGGCTTTAATCATATTCTTTACCATTTCCAATCATAAAATAGTCCAATATCTTCATTTTTTCAACATACGTAGCTATTACCCTTTAAAAACTAAAACTTTTGAAATAGGAAAACAGCCTTTAATCACATTCTTTACCATTGCAATCATAAAATAGTCTAATATCTTCATTTTTCCAACATACGTAGCTATTACCCTCGAAAACTAAAACTTTTGACATAGGAAAAGGGCCTTTAATCACAATTTTTACCATGTGCAATCATAAATAGTCTAATATCTTCATTTTTTCAACATACGTAGCTATTACCCTCGAAAACTAAAACTTTTTAAATAGGAAAAGAGCCTTTAATCACATTCTTTACCATGTGCAAGCATAAAATTGTCTAATATCTTCATTTTTTCAACATACGTAGCTATTAACCTCGAAAACTAAAACTTTTGAAATAGGAAAAGAGTCTTTAATCACATTCTTTACCATGTGCAATCATAAAATAGTCTAATATCTTCATTTTTCAACATACGTAGCTATTACCCTCGAAAACTAAAACTTTTGAAATAGAAAAGAGCCTTTAATCACATTCTTTACATTTGCAATCATAAAATAGTCTAATATCTTCATATTTTCAACATACGTATTAATTACCCTCGAAAACTAAAACTTTGAATAGAAAAGAGCCTTCAATCACATTCTTTACCATGTGCAATCATAAAATTGTCTAATATCTTCATTTTTTCCACAGACAAAGCTATTACCCTCGAAAACTAAAACTTTTGACATAGGAAAAGAGCCTTTAATCACATTCTATACCATGTGCAATCATAAAATAGTCTAATATCTTCATTTGTTTCACAGACCTAGCTATTACCCTCGAAAACTAAAACTTTTGAAATAGGAAAAGAGGCTTTAATCACAGCCTTTACCATTTGCAATCACAAAATAGTCTAATATCTTCATTTTTTTCAACATACGTAGCTATTACTGTCGAAAACTAAAACTTTTGACATAGGAAAAGAGCCTTTAATCACATTCTTTACCATGTGCAATCATAAAATTGTCTAATATCTTCATTTTTTCAACATACGTAGCTATTACCCTCGAAAACTAAAACTTTTGAAATAGGAAAAGAGCCTTTAATCACATTCTTTACCATTTGCAATCATAAAATAGTCTAATATCTTCATTTTTTCAACATACGTAGCTATTACCCTCGAAAACTAAAACTTTTGAAATAGGAAAAGAGCCTTTAATCACATTCTTTACCATGTGCAATCATAAAATTGTCTAATATCTTCATTGTTTCCACAGACAAAGCTATTACCCTCGAAAACTAAAACTTTTGACATAGGAAAAGAGCCTTTAATCACATTCTTTACCATATGCAATCATAAAATAGTCTAATATCTACATTTGTTTCACAGATCTAGCTATTACCCTCGAAAACTAAAACGCTTGAAATAGGAAAAGAGCCTTTAATCACAGCCTTTACCATTTGCAATCATAAAATAGTCTAATATCTTCATTTTTTCAACATACGTAGCTATTACCCTCGAAAACTAAAACTTTTGACATAGGAAAAGAGCCTTTAATCACATTCTTTACCATGTGCAATCAAAAAATTGTCTAATATCTTCATTTTTTCAACATACGTAGCTATTACCCTCGAAAACTAAAACTTTTGAAATAGGAAAAGAGCCTTTAATCACATTCTTTACCATGTGCAATCATAAAATTGTCTAATATCTTCATTTTTTCAACATACGTAGCTAATACCCTCGAAAAATAAAACTCTTGACATAGGAAAAGAGCCTTTAATCACATTCTTTACCATGTGCAATCATAAAATTGTCTAATATCTTCATTTTTTCCACATACATAGCTATTAACCTCGAAAACTAAAACTTTTGACATAGGAAAAGAGCCTTTAATCACATTCTTTACCATTTGCAATCATAAAATAGTCTAATATCTTCATTTTTTCAACATACGTAGCTATTACCCTCGAAAACTAAAACTTTTGAAATAGGAAAAGAGCCTTTAATCACATTCTTTACCATTTGCAATCATAAAATAGTCTAACATCTTCATTTTTTCAACATACGTAGCTATTACCCTCGAAAACTAAAACTTTTGACATAGGAAAAGAGCCTTTAATCACATTCTTTACCATTTGCAATCATAAAATAGTCTAATATCTTCATTTTTTCAACATACGTAGCTATTTCCCACGAAAACTAAATTTTTGAAATAGGAAAAGAGCCTTTAATCACATTCTTTACCATGTGCAATCATAGAATTGTCTAATATCTTCATTTTTTCCACAGACAAAGCTATTACCCTCGAAAACTAAAACTTTTGACATAGAAAAAGAGCCTTTAATCACATTCTTTACCATGTGCAATCATAAAATAATCTAATATCTTCATTTTTTCAACATACGTAGCTATTACCCTCAAAAACTAAAACTTTTGAAATAGGAAAAGAGCCTTTAATCACATTCTTTACCATTTGCAATCATAAAATAGTCTAATATCTTCATTTTTTCAACATACGTAGCTATTACCCTCGAAAACTAAAACTTTCGAAATTGGAAAAGAGCCTTTAATCACATTCTTTACCATGTGCAATCATAAAATTGTCTAATATCTTCATTTTTTCCACAGACAAAGCTATTACCCTTGAAAACTAAAACTTTTGACATAGGAAAAGAGCCTTTAATCACATTCTTTACCATTTGCAATCATAAAATAGTCTAATATCTTCATTTTTTCAACATAAGTAGCTATTACCCTCGAAAACTAAAACTTTTGAAATAGAAAAAGAGCCTTTAATCACATTCTTTACCATTTGCAATCATAAAATAGTCTAATATTTTCATTTTTTCAACATACTTAGCTATTACCCTCGAAAACTAAAACTTTTGAAATAGGAAAAGAGCCTTTAATCACATTCTTTACCATGTGCAATCATAAAATAGTCTAATATCTTCATTTTTTCAACATACGTAGCTATTACCCTCAAAAACTAAAACTTTTGAAATAGGAAAAGAGCCTTTAATCACATTCTTTACCATTTGCAATCATAAAATAGTCTAATATCTTCATTTTTTCAACATACGTAGCTATTACCCTCGAAAACTAAAACTTTTGAAATAGGAAAAGAGCCTTTAATCACATTCTTTACCATGTGCAATCATAAAATTGTCTAACATCTTCATTTTTTCCACAGACAAAGCTATTACCCTCGAAAACTAAAACTTTTGACATAGGAAAAGAGCCTTTAATCACATTCTTTACCATTTGCAATCATAAAATAGTCTAATATCTACATTTGTTTCACAGATCTAGCTATTACCCTCGAAAACTAAAACGCTTGAAATAGGAAAAGAGCCTTTAATCACAGCCTTTACCATTTGCAATCATAAAATAGTCTAATATCTTCATTTTTTCAACATACGTAGCTATTACCCTCGAAAACTAAAACTTTTGACATAGGAAAAGAGCCTTTAATCACATTCTTTACCATGTGCAATCATAAAATTGTCTAATATCTTCATTTTTTCAACATACGTAGCTAATACCCTCGAAAAATAAAACTTTTGACATAGGAAAAGAGCCTTTAATCACATTCTTTACCATGTGCAATCATAAAATTGTCTAATATCTTCATTTTTTTCCACATACATAGCTATTAACCTCGAAAACTAAAACTTTTGACATAGGAAAAGAGCCTTTAATCACATTCTTTACCATTTGCAATCATAAAATAGTCTAATATCTTCATTTTTTCAACATACGTAGCTATTACCCTCGAAAACTAAAACTTTTGAAATAGGAAAAGAGCCTTTAATCACATTCTTTACCATTTGCAATCATAAAATAGTCTAATATCTTCATTTTTTCAACATACGTAGCTATTTCCCACGAAAACTAAATTTTTGAAATAGGAAAAGAGCCTTTAATCACATTCTTTACCATGTGCAATCATAGAATTGTCTAATATCTTCATTTTTTCCACAGACAAAGCTATTACCCTCGAAAACTAAAACTTTTGACATAGAAAAAGAGCCTTTAATCACATTCTTTACCATGTGCAATCATAAAATAATCTAATATCTTCATTTTTTCAACATACGTAGCTATTACCCTCGAAAACTAAAACTTTCGAAATTGGAAAAGAGCCTTTAATCACATTCTTTACCATGTGCAATCATAAAATTGTCTAATATCTTCATTTTTTCCACAGACAAAGCTATTACCCTTGAAAACTAAAACTTTTGACATAGGAAAAGAGCCTTTAATCACATTCTTTACCATTTGCAATCATAAAATAGTCTAATATCTTCATTTTTTCAACATAAGTAGCTA
>NW_027067779.1:0-9578 GCF_032884065.1 Artemia franciscana
TTTAGTTTTCGAGGGTAATAGCTACGTATGTTGAAAAAATGAAGATATTAGACTATTTTATGATTGCAAATGGTAAAGAATGTGATTAAAGGCTCTTTTCCTATTTCAAAAGTTTTAGTTTTCGAGGGTAATAGCTACGTATGTGGAAAAAATGAAGATATTAGACTATTTTATGATTGCAAATGGTAAAGAATGTGATTAAAGGCTCTTTTCCTATGTCAAAAGTTTTAGTTTTCGAGGGTAATAGCTACGTATGTTGAAAAAATGAAGATATTAGACTATTTTATGATTGCACATGGTAAAGAATGTGATTAAAGGCTCTTTTCCTATTTCAAAAGTTTTAGTTTTCGAGGGTAATAGCTACGTATGTTGAAAAAATGAGATATTAGACTATTTTATGATTGCAAATGGTAAAGAATGTGATTAAAGGCTCTTTTCCTATGTCAAAAGTTTTAGTTTTCGAGGGTAATAGCTACGTATGTTGAAAAAATGAAGATATTAGACTATTTTATGATTGCACATGGTAAAGAATGTGATTAAAGGCTCTTTTCCTATTTCAAAAGTTTTAGTTTTCGAGGGTAATAGCTACGTATGTTGAAAAAATGAAGATATTAGACTATTTTATGATTGCAAATGGTAAAGAATGTGATTAAAGGCTCTTTTCCTATTTCAAAAGTTTTAGTTTTCGAGGGTAATAGCTACGTATGTTGAAAAAATGAAGATATTAGACTATTTTATGATTGCAAATGGTAAAGAATGTGATTAAAGGCTCTTTTCCTATTTCAAAAGTTTTAGTTTTCGAGGGTAATAGCTACGTATGTTGAAAAAATGAAGATATTAGACTATTTTATGATTGCAAATGGTAAAGAATGTGATTAAAGGCTCTTTTCCTATTTCAAAAGTTTTAGTTTTCGAGGGTAATAGCTACGTCTGTGGAAAAAATGAAGATATTAGACTATTTTATGATTGCAAATGGTAAAGAATGTGATTAAAGGCTCTTTTCCTATTTCAAAAGTTTTAGTTTTCGAGGGTAATAGCTACGTATGTTGAAAAAATGAAGATATTAGACTATTTTATGATTGCAAATGGTAAAGAATGTGATTAAAGGCTCTTTTCCTATTTCAAAAGTTTTAGTTTTCGAGGGTAATAGCTACGTATGTTGAAAAAATGAAGATATTAGACATTTTATGATTGCACATGGTAAAGAATGTGATTAAAGGCTCTTTTCCTATTTCAAAAGTTTTAGTTTTCGAGGGTAATAGCTACGTATGTTGAAAAAATGAAGATATTAGACTATTTTATGATTGCAAATGGTAAAGAATGTGATTAAAGGCTCTTTTCCTATTTCAAAAGTTTTAGTTTTCGAGGGTAATAGCTACGTATGTTGAAAAAATGAAGATATTAGACTATTTTATGATTGCAAATGGTAAAGAATGTGATTAAAGGCTCTTTTCCTATGTCAAAAGTTTTAGTTTTCGAGGGTAATAGCTACGTATGTTGAAAAAATGAAGATATTAGACTATTTTATGATTGCAAATGGTAAAGAATGTGATTAAAGGCTCTTTTCCTATTTCAAAAGTTTTAGTTTTCGAGGGTAATAGCTACGTATGTTGAAAAAATGAAGATATTAGACAATTTTATGATTGCACATGGTAAAGAATGTGATTAAAGGCTCTTTTCCTATTTCAAAAGTTTTAGTTTTCGAGGGTAATAGCTACGTATGTTGAAAAAATGAAGATATTAGACTATTTTATGATTGCAAATGGTAAAGAATGTGATTAAAGGCTCTTTTCCTATTTCAAAAGTTTTAGTTTTCGAGGGTAATAGCTACGTATGTTGAAAAAATGAAGATATTAGACAATTTTATGATTGCACAAATGGTAAAGAATGTGATTAAAGGCTCTTTTCCTATTTCAAAAGTTTTAGTTTTCGAGGGTAATAGCTACGTATGTTGAAAAAATGAAGATATTAGACTATTTTATGATTGCAAATGGTAAAGAATGTGATTAAAGGCTCTTTTCCTATTTCAAAAGTTTTAGTTTTCGAGGGTAATAGCTACGTATGTTGAAAAAATGAAGATATTAGACTATTTTATGATTGCAAATGGTAAAGAATGTGATTAAAGGCTCTTTTCCTATTTCAAAAGTTTTAGTTTTCGAGGGTAATAGCTACGTTGTTGAAAAAATGAAGATATTAGACTATTTTATGATTGCAAATGGTAAAGAATGTGATTAAAGGCTCTTTTCCTATTTCAAAAGTTTTAGTTTTCGAGGGTAATAGCTACGTATGTTGAAAAAATGAAGATATTAGACTATTTTATGATTGCACATGGTAAAGAATGTGATTAAAGGCTCTTTTCCTATTTCAAAAGTTTTAGTTTTCGAGGGTAATAGCTACGTATGTTGAAAAAATGAAGATATTAGACTATTTTATGATTGCAAATGGTAAAGAATGTGATTAAAGGCTCTTTTCCTATGTCAAAAGTTTTAGTTTTCGAGGGTAATAGCTACGTATGTTGAAAAAATGAAGATATTAGACTATTTTATGATTGCACATGGTAAAGAATGTGATTAAAGGCTCTTTTCCTATTTCAAAAGTTTTAGTTTTCGAGGGTAATAGCTACGTATGTTGAAAAAATGAAGATATTAGACTATTTTATGATTGCAAATGGTAAAGAATGTGATTAAAGGCTCTTTTCCTATTTCAAAAGTTTTAGTTTTCGAGGGTAATAGCTACGTATGTTGAAAAAATGAAGATATTAGACTATTTTATGATTGCAAATGGTAAAGAATGTGATTAAAGGCTCTTTTCCTATTTCAAAAGTTTTAGTTTTCGAGGGTAATAGCTACGTATGTTGAAAAAATGAAGATATTAGACTATTTTATGATTGCAAATGGTAAAGAATGTGATTAAAGGCTCTTTTCCTATTTCAAAAGTTTTAGTTTTCGAGGGTAATAGCTATGTCTGTGGAAAAAATGAAGATATTAGACTATTTTATGATTGCAAATGGTAAAGAATGTGATTAAAGGCTCTTTTCCTATTTCAAAAGTTTTAGTTTTCGAGGGTAATAGCTACGTATGTTGAAAAAATGAAGATATTAGACTATTTTATGATTGCAAATGGTAAAGAATGTGATTAAAGGCTCTTTTCCTATTTCAAAAGTTTTAGTTTTCGAGGGTAATAGCTACGTATGTTGAAAAAATGAAGATATTAGACAATTTTATGATTGCACATGGTAAAGAATGTGATTAAAGGCTCTTTTCCTATTTCAAAAGTTTTAGTTTTCGAGGGTAATAGCTACGTATGTTGAAAAAATGAAGATATTAGACTATTTTATGATTGCAAATGGTAAAGAATGTGATTAAAGGCTCTTTTCCTATTTCAAAAGTTTTAGTTTTCGAGGGTAATAGCTACGTATGTTGAAAAAATGAAGATATTAGACTATTTTATGATTGCAAATGGTAAAGAATGTGATTAAAGGCTCTTTTCCTATGTCAAAAGTTTTAGTTTTCGAGGGTAATAGCTACGTATGTTGAAAAAATGAAGATATTAGACTATTTTATGATTGCACATGGTAAAGAATGTGATTAAAGGCTCTTTTCCTATTTCAAAAGTTTTAGTTTTCGAGGGTAATAGCTACGTATGTTGAAAAAATGAAGATATTAGACAATTTTATGATTGCACATGGTAAAGAATGTGATTAAAGGCTCTTTTCCTATTTCAAAAGTTTTAGTTTTCGAGGGTAATAGCTACGTATGTTGAAAAAATGAAGATATTAGACTATTTTATGATTGCAAATGGTAAAGAATGTGATTAAAGGCTCTTTTCCTATTTCAAAAGTTTTAGTTTTCGAGGGTAATAGCTACGTATGTTGAAAAAATGAAGATATTAGACTATTTTATGATTGCAAATGGTAAAGAATGTGATTAAAGGCTCTTTTCCTATTTCAAAAGTTTTAGTTTTCGAGGGTAATAGCTACGTATGTTGAAAAAATGAAGATATTAGACTATTTTATGATTGCAAATGGTAAAGAATGTGATTAAAGGCTCTTTTCCTATTTCAAAAGTTTTAGTTTTCGAGGGTAATAGCTATGTATGTGAAAAAATGAAGATATTAGACTATTTTATGATTGCACATGGTAAAGAATGTGATTAAAGGCTCTTTTCCTATTTCAAAAGTTTTAGTTTTCGAGGGTAATAGCTACGTATGTGGAAAAAATGAAGATATTAGACTATTTTATGATTGCAAATGGTAAAGAATGTGATTAAAGGCTCTTTTCCTATTTCAAAAGTTTTAGTTTTCGAGGGTAATAGCTACGTATGTTGAAAAAATGAAGATATTAGACTATTTTATGATTGCAAATGGTAAAGAATGTGATTAAAGGCTCTTTTCCTATTTCAAAAGTTTTAGTTTTCGAGGGTAATAGCTACGTATGTTGAAAAAATGAAGATATTAGACTATTTTATGATTGCAAATGGTAAAGAATGTGATTAAAGGCTCTTTTCCTATGTCAAAAGTTTTAGTTTTCGAGGGTAATAGCTACGTATGTTGAAAAAATGAAGATATTAGACTATTTTATGATTGCAAATGGTAAAGAATGTGATTAAAGGCTCTTTTCCTATTTCAAAAGTTTTAGTTTTCGAGGGTAATAGCTACGTATGTTGAAAAAATGAAGATATTAGACTATTTTATGATTGCAAATGGTAAAGAATGTGATTAAAGGCTCTTTTCCTATTTCAAAAGTTTTAGTTTTCGGGGTAATAGCTACGTATGTTGAAAAAATGAAGATATTAGACTATTTTATGATTGCAAATGGTAAAGAATGTGATTAAAGGCTCTTTTCCTATTTCAAAAGTTTTAGTTTTCGGGGTAATAGCTACGTATGTTGAAAAAATGAAGATATTAGACTATTTTATGATTGCAAATGGTAAAGAATGTGATTAAAGGCTCTTTTCCTATTTCAAAAGTTTTAGTTTTCGAGGGTAATAGCTACGTATGTTGAAAAAATGAAGATATTAGACTATTTTATGATTGCACATGGTAAAGAATGTGATTAAAGGCTCTTTTCCTATTTCAAAAGTTTTAGTTTTCGAGGGTAATAGCTACGTATGTTGAAAAAATGAAGATATTAGACTATTTTATGATTGCACATGGTAAAGAATGTGATTAAAGGCTCTTTTCCTATTTCAAAAGTTTTAGTTTTCGAGGGTAATAGCTACGTATGTTGAAAAAATGAAGATATTAGACTATTTTATGATTGCAAATGGTAAAGAATGTGATTAAAGGCTCTTTTCCTATTTCAAAAGTTTTAGTTTTCGAGGGTAATAGCTACGTATGTTGAAAAAATGAAGATATTAGACTATTTTATGATTGCAAATGGTAAAGAATGTGATTAAAGGCTCTTTTCCTATTTCAAAAGTTTTAGTTTTCGAGGGTAATAGCTACGTATGTTGAAAAAATGAAGATATTAGACTATTTTATGATTGCACATGGTAAAGAATGTGATTAAAGGCTCTTTTCCTATTTCAAAAGTTTTAGTTTTCGAGGGTAATAGCTACGTATGTTGAAAAAATGAAGATATTAGACTATTTTATGATTGCACATGGTAAAGAATGTGATTAAAGGCTCTTTTCCTATGTCAAAAGTTTTAGTTTTCGAGGGTAATAGCTACGTATGTTGAAAAAATGAAGATATTAGACTATTTTATGATTGCACATGGTAAAGAATGTGATTAAAGGCTCTTTTCCTATTTCAAAAGTTTTAGTTTTCGAGGGTAATAGCTACGTATGTTGAAAAAATGAAGATATTAGACTATTTTATGATTGCAAATGGTAAAGAATGTGATTAAAGGCTCTTTTCCTATTTCAAAAGTTTTAGTTTTCGAGGGTAATAGCTACGTATGTTGAAAAAATGAAGATATTAGACTATTTTATGATTGCAAATGGTAAAGAATGTGATTAAAGGCTCTTTTCCTATTTCAAAAGTTTTAGTTTTCGAGGGTAATAGCTACGTATGTTGAAAAAATGAAGATATTAGACTATTTTATGATTGCAAATGGTAAAGAATGTGATTAAAGGCTCTTTTCCTATTTCAAAAGTTTTAGTTTTCGAGGGTAATAGCTACGTATGTTGAAAAAATGAAGATATTAGACAATTTTATGATTGCACATGGTAAAGAATGTGATTAAAGGCTCTTTTCCTATTTCAAAAGTTTTAGTTTTCGAGGGTAATAGCTACGTATGTGGAAAAAATGAAGATATTAGACTATTTTATGATTGCAAATGGTAAAGAATGTGATTAAAGGCTCTTTTCCTATGTCAAAAGTTTTAGTTTTCGAGGGTAATAGCTACGTATGTTGAAAAAATGAAGATATTAGACTATTTTATGATTGCAAATGGTAAAGAATGTGATTAAAGGCTTCTTTTCCTATTTCAAAAGTTTTAGTTTTCGAGGGTAATAGCTACGTATGTTGAAAAAATGAAGATATTAGACTATTTTATGATTGCAAATGGTAAAGAATGTGATTAAAGGCTCTTTTCCTATGTCAAAAGTTTTAGTTTTCGAGGGTAATAGCTACTGTTGAAAAAGTTGAAAAGAATGAATGATTAAATGATTCAAGGTAATGTGAATGGATTAAAGGCTTTTTATCCTATGTCAAAGGTTTTCGGGGGGTAATAGCTACGTATGTTGAAAAAATGAAGATATTAGACTATTTTATGATTGCAAATGGTAAAGAATGTGATTAAAGGCTCTTTTCCTATTTCAAAAGTTTTAGTTTTCGAGGGTAATAGCTACGTATGTTGAAAAAATGAAGATATTAGACTATTTTATGATTGCAAATGGTAAAGAATGTGATTAAAGGCTCTTTTCCTATTTCAAAAGTTTTAGTTTTCGAGGGTAATAGCTACGTATGTTGAAAAAATGAAGATATTAGACTATTTTATGATTGCAAATGGTAAAGAATGTGATTAAAGGCTCTTTTCCTATTTCAAAAGTTTTAGTTTTCGAGGGTAATAGCTACGTATGTTGAAAAAATGAAGATATTAGACTATTTTATGATTGCAAATGGTAAAGAATGTGATTAAAGGCTCTTTTCCTATTTCAAAAGTTTTAGTTTTCGAGGGTAATAGCTACGTCTGTGGAAAAAATGAAGATATTAGACTATTTTATGATTGCAATGGTAAAGAATGTGATTAAAGGCTCTTTTCCTATTTCAAAAGTTTTAGTTTTCGAGGGTAATAGCTACGTATGTTGAAAAAATGAAGATATTAGACTATTTTATGATTGCAAATGGTAAAGAATGTGATTAAAGGCTCTTTTCCTATTTCAAAAGTTTTAGTTTTCGAGGGTAATAGCTACGTATGTTGAAAAAATGAAGATATTAGACTATTTTATGATTGCAAATGGTAAAGAATGTGATTAAAGGCTCTTTTCCTATTTCAAAAGTTTTAGTTTTCGAGGGTAATAGCTACGTATGTTGAAAAAATGAAGATATTAGACTATTTTATGATTGCACATGGTAAAGAATGTGATTAAAGGCTCTTTTCCTATTTCAAAAGTTTTAGTTTTCGAGGGTAATAGCTACGTATGTTGAAAAAATGAAGATATTAGACTATTTTATGATTGCAAATGGTAAAGAATGTGATTAAAGGCTCTTTTCCTATTTCAAAAGTTTTAGTTTTCGAGGGTAATAGCTACGTATGTTGAAAAAATGAAGATATTAGACTATTTTATGATTGCAAATGGTAAAGAATGTGATTAAAGGCTCTTTTCCTATTTCAAAAGTTTTAGTTTTCGAGGGTAATAGCTACGTATGTTGAAAAAATGAAGATATTAGACTATTTTATGATTGTAAATGGTAAAGAATGTGATTAAAAGGCTCTTTTCCTATTTCAAAAGTTTTAGTTTTCGGGGTAAGAGCTACGTATGTTGAAAAAATGAAGATATTAGACTAATTTTATGATTGCACATGGTAAAGAATGTGATTAAAATCTCTTTTCCTATTTCAAAAGTTTTAGTTTTCGAGGGTAAGAGCTACGTATGTGGAAAAAATGAAGATATTAGACTATTTTATGATTGCAAATGGTAAAGAATGTGATTAAAGGCTCTTTTCCTATGTCAAAAGTTTTAGTTTTCGAGGGTAATAGCTACGTATGTTGAAAAAATGAAGATATTAGACTATTTTATGATTGCAAATGGTAAAGAATGTGATTAAAGGCTCTTTTCCTATTTCAAAAGTTTTAGTTTTTGAGGGTAATAGCTACGTTTGTTGAAAAAATGAAGATATTAGACTATTTTATGATTGCAAATGGTAAAGAATGTGATTAAAGGCTCTTTTCCTATGTCAAAAGTTTTAGTTTTCGAGGGTAATAGCTACGTATGTTGAAAAAATGAAGATATTAGACTATTTTATGATTGCACATGGTAAAGAATGTGATTAAAGGCTCTTTTCCTATTTCAAAAGTTTTAGTTTTCGAGGGTAATAGCTACGTATGTTGAAAAAATGAAGATATTAGACTATTTTATGATTGCAAATGGTAAAGAATGTGATTAAAGGCTCTTTTCCTATGTCAAAAGTTTTAGTTTTCGAGGGTAATAGCTACGTATGTTGAAAAATTGAAGATATTAGACTATTTTATGATTGCAAATGGTAAAGAATGTGATTAAAAGGCTCTTTTCCTATGTCAAAAGTTTTAGTTTTCGAGGGTAATAGCTACGTATGTTGAAAAAATGAAGATATTAGACTATTTTATGATTGCAAATGGTAAAGAATGTGATTAAAGGCTCTTTTCCTATTTCAAAAGTTTTAGTTTTCGAGGGTAATAGCTACGTATGTTGAAAAAATGAAGATATTAGACTATTTTATGATTGCAAATGGTAAAGAATGTGATTAAAGGCTCTTTTCCTATTTCAAAAGTTTTAGTTTTCGAGGGTAATAGCTACGTATGTTGAAAAAATGAAGATATTAGACTATTTTATGATTGCAAATGGTAAAGAATGTGATTAAAGGCTCTTTTCCTATGTCAAAAGTTTTAGTTTTCGAGGGTAATAGCTACGTATGTTGAAAAAATGAAGATATTAGACTATTTTATGATTGCAAATGGTAAAGAATGTGATTAAAGGCTCTTTTCCTATTTCAAAAGTTTTAGTTTTCGAGGGTAATAGCTACGTATGTTGAAAAAAATGAAGATATTAGACTATTTTATGATTGCAAATGGTAAAGAATGTGATTAAAGGCTCTTTTCCTATGTCAAAAGTTTTAGTTTTCGAGGGTAATAGCTACGTATGTTGAAAAAATGAAGATATTAGACTATTTTATGATTGCAAATGGTAAAGAATGTGATTAAAGGCTCTTTTCCTATTTCAAAAGTTTTAGTTTTCGAGGGTAATAGCTACGTATGTTGAAAAAATGAAGATATTAGACTATTTTATGATTGCAAATGGTAAAGAATGTGATTAAAGGCTCTTTTCCTATGTCAAAAGTTTTAGTTTTCGAGGGTAATAGCTACGTATGTTGAAAAATGAAGATATTAGACTATTTTATGATTGCAAATGGTAAAGAATGTGATTAAAGGCTCT
>NW_027067780.1:0-9566 GCF_032884065.1 Artemia franciscana
AAAATTTAGAAATATGAAATCGTTTAGTCTAAAGAAAAGACAAGGAAATTGTGAATAGGCCTAGTGGAAATAATCTTAGCTTTTCAGTGACCTGTAAGTAATCTTATGCATATTCCTTAGGATTTAAAGGGTTTTTGGTGTTCTAGGCCTATCTTGCATAGGCTAAGCTTAATAAGGAATGAGAAGAAAATTTTTATGTTGTTAAAAACGTTGATTCTCAGGAAGGCAGCTGTCACATTGGCGAGTTATTCTAATATTACCAAATCTAACAGGCCTAGTTTCTAAACCAACCTATAATTTTTAGTTGAAAAAACTAAAAATTATAGGTTGGTTTGTAACTTTATATTAGCCTATAGGTTAGTTAAAAACTAAAAATTATTGGCTTCTTTTCCCAGTAAAATTGGTGCAAACAGTATTACTGGCTTTCAAATAAAGTGAATATACCACTCCATGCCCTTTTTTATCCTCTTTACAAATATAATAATTGCTTCTACCACAAATTCAGATTTAAGCACTTTTTGACCTCTTAAAAATGACCTATATGTGGTGCTATTACAAATCTGTAATAGCTTAGAAACAAATTTGGGCTATATATTTGTACATCAGGGGGTGGGGGTAAAGCATAGCATATATTAAATACGTAAACTAACCATTGGTGTATTTTTTTTATGTTTGTGCTGTTGCACTGGTGATTTCTCTTCTCATTAAAATTCAATGTGCACAAACACATAAAAAAATACAGCAAAGATTAGTTTACTTATTTAATATATGCTATGCTTTACCCCCACCCCCCCCCCCCCTGATGTGCAAATATATAGCCCAAATTTGTTTCTAATCTATTACAGATTTTTTGTACCCCATATTTAGGTCATTTTTAAGAGGCCAAAAAATGTTTAAATCTGAATTTGCAGTAAAAGCAATTATTATATATGTAAACAGCATTAAAACAGGCATCAAGTGATATATTCACTTTATATGAAAGCCAGTAATACTGTTTGCACCAATTTTACCCTTTTCCCTAGTTATATAGTCTGTATTCATTGAGATTGTTGTTTAACTGGATTTTTAACATAAAGTAGGGGCAAAATTTTACTTTGGCTACTTTTGACTATCTTTGAAAGAGGTTAGGTTAGGAAAATGAAACTTTCAGGGATGTGTCTGCAGGCTGAAGTATGTCCCAGGAAAGTATTTTGAAGTACCTACCTCCATTTCTTTTCCCTCTAAATGGTCCTGAAATTTTGGGTTATCAGTTTCTTTTTCTCTGGCTTTAGTTGTGAAAAGACAATTCCTGTTGATTTGCCATACTGTTGTTGCCATAACACTGGGTTTTCTAAATTTAGAAATAATCTTTTATGCCACCTCACTATAGGTTAAATATTTGGCAGATATTATTTATTCTCCATGAATTTTTTTTTATTGGATTTCATATGATGTCAGTTGCTTTCTGTTAAACATACATTTATTTTTAAAAATCAAGCTTCTTTTGAGAAAAAATTTGAATTATTTTTCTCTGAAAAATATCACTGAAATATAAAGTGATATAAAATATGAGAAATATGTGAGTGATATAAATATCACTGAAATTTTCTCTGAAATATCACTGAAAGGGGATAGGTTAGGAAAATGAAACTTTAAGGAATGGGTCTACAGGCTAAAGTATGTCCTGGGAAGGAATTTCAAAGTACATATCTCTACTCATTCTTGCTCTAGAGGGCCCTGACCCTTGATGACCTTCAAAAATAGGCTATCTGTGTTATAAAAGTGAAACCTTGCAAAATAAATCTTCTGCTGAAATGAAGTACAACAAAGTTGTTCTCAGCTTAACAACTTTGCTCAATCCCAATTTATAGGTTTTAAAGATATGAAAAAACATTTCCTAAATTTTGAAAAAAAAAATGTTGATATGGCTCAGAATTCTACTCAAATAAAAGGAATTGAATTTTCAGAACTAAAGGCAGAGAAAAAGCAAATGGTACCTGAAAATTAAGGTAAAATGTTGTTTTGTCAAAATTTCAATAGGTACAGACCTGTCATGGAGTCAAATTTTAGGGCTCTCTAGAGGGAGAAGAAGTGGAGGTGGGTACTTTAAAATACCTTCCCAGGATATACTTTGGTCTATAGACCCATCCCTGAAAGTTTCATTTTCCTAACCTAACTTCTTTCTGAGATAGCAAGAAGTAACTCAACTAGAATTTTACCTTTTATCTGTCTGGTAAAAAACATCCTTCAAATTTTAGATATGCTCTAATTATACAGGAGCAAAAAAAAATGCTTTTTAAAATTGCCATTATGAGGTAAGATATTAGCTAAAATGCCTGTATAAAGCAAACTAGCCTACCTAGGGAGCCAAAACACTTGAATTTGCTTACTGCTTCTTCAACAGTGGCAAAAGGTCTGACAATGAGTAAAGTATGGAATTTAAGTCAGAAACGCCTTTTATGCTTTTTCTATTCTCACCAAAATAAAACACAAATCCCATGTTGACTTGCACAAAAACCTCAAGATAAGTTGTAATAATTGGTCCTTTAGCCTGATGTAGCTGCTATGAGTGCATAGTTTATAATGGGAGCTTAAAATTGTCTTGGCAAGCTGCACGGTTGAGTATACAACCCTCTAGGCTATACTCTCTTTCTTTATGTGCATATTATTGTTTAAAAATGATCAAGCTTCACATTAATCTCCTTTCATGACCTATAGTTGAAATTTGCTAGGGAAGTATTTATTCCACTAAAAACTCACCACCTATTTTTGAACTTCAATTATACAGCCCTGTTTTTTTTTACCCCCCTTAAGCCTGTATCCAGTTTCTGATAGCCATTTAAATTTCATTTTGTCTGTTGCTCATTTCTTGTCAATATTACTGAGGGGTCACAGATAAGCACTAGAGTCCTCATAGCTTGTTGCTACTTATTTTTCTCTGGGAATACAATGTTTGATGTGGCATAAACCAAAGAAAGGACCTGTAGGCCTAGAGAAAAATATGTTAAGAAAACCGATTTTTATAATTGCACAATAATTATAGCTTACATAATTTTACATGCAGTCTTGCTCTACTTTACCCCCAACCCTCCTAATATAGAAATATATAGCTGAAGTTACATGTTACCTGTTGATTCTGCCAATCTATCCCTCAACCTTTAACTCCCTGTTAATTGAAGCAATTGCAACAAAGCAAGAATGGCAGGAAAGGTAACAGGTGACAGAATACATTGGAACTACATAATTTTGGCTATATATTTGCACATTAGGCAGGTTGGAGGTAAATTATAGTATAGAGATGCATGCTTTTCCCTTTGGTATGTAGGCTAAGTAGAAGATCACTTGTACCTGATGCTGTCCCTGTTGTTTTTAGTTGGATTGGAAACATCCAAAGAAAGTTTCCTTTGAAAAGGAAAGGTGAGATTGCCCAAAAGTGAGATTGAATTTGTCAAAGCTTGGAGGTTTGCCCCTTCAGTCTGTTTAAAGGAAAATGGATTCATAATTGAAGCTTTGTTCATTTCAATCTTAAGGGTGACCAATATTTGTGACAATTCATTAAATGGTTGTAAAGGGATACTTTTGTTTATTCATTAGTCTTCTTTGTTTTCTAACAGTTTTTTTTTTAATCTTTAAATTGATATCCATTTCTTAGAAATTTTTATTCATACCAGAGGTCCATTTGCAAGTTTTCACCTACTTTGTAATCCCTGGTCTCACAATTACATTTAAATTTACTGAAGCTAGGACACACAGAACTCCTATCTATTTAAAGAAAATCAATGGATATAAGTAGATTTTATTGTATTTAAGCCCTAGGGCCATGGCAATTAAAAACAAAATAAAGGAGATTAACTTTATAATACTTGACATTAAATAAGCATAATAGTCACAAAGAAAAACAAATAACAAAATTATACTTCTGTGTTCAGTTGCCAACCTGAGTAACTGTCATAAATTTTTAAATCTTGCAGAACATTCACCCCCATTACATTCACAAGCTATCTCTCATGACCCACAAAATTGTCCATACATCCACATTTCAGGGAAATGGAAGGACCATCACACTGGTATTCTTCATTTCTACTTATATTTAATGGGTTTGAAAGAAAGTTTCTATGGCTAAGTCAGTAGGCCAGTAAAGGACCTGGTAGTCCTTTAGCCAGGTAGTGCAATAGGAAGCTAAGGACCAGCCAGCCTATGCTCTTGCATGCCCTTCCTCCTTACTGTCCCTAGATTTCCATCTGTACTCATTTAAAGTTTGGCCAATTCTAGCTGAGGTTAGTCATATCACCAACCCCTATCCAAAACCAAATAAACTGGCAATGCCAGGAATTAAACTTATACACCTTGGACAAAGCGTTCCAACCCAAAGCGCCTACCACTTAGCAAGGAACACAAATTTGACTAGAGAACAATAATTATTTGAAAAAAAAAATAGAAAATTGAAAAAAAAATTGCTATAGTTGCCCCACTACTGTCCTATAAATGCTATAGGCCCATTTTATTTAGACAAATCAATTTAAGACAGGTATCAACAAAACTCCATCAGGGATTGTATTTGCTTAAAATACAATCAAGCTATGTGAATGCTCAGCTTTGTGATATTCTAGTCTTGAAATAATAAAAAAAAGAGAAAATTTATATTTTCTATTTATTTTTCACCCAACTCATTTGAGCAAAATCATTTGTGACAGCCAAATGCCCATGGTTGGCTTAGAACCTCTCTAAATGCTCTGAAACAGCAGGAATTAAAAAAATTATACTAATCAGCATTAAACTATCCCTTAAATTTGAACATGTGTATTTAATTTGAAAATGATGCTACTGCTAGTCAGGTTACTGTGCCGTTCCCACTGGCTCTACTGCAGTTAAAAATGGGCAGTTACCATGCAGTAACTGCAGTTACTGAAAAACCATCAGCTGGAACACACCCATAAGCAATTATATCTGTATATTATATCAATTATATATCTTATATTATTATATTATACATATACATAAGCAATTGTATCAATTATATCTGTAAGGAACATACAAAAAGGCATCAAGTAGTATATTCACTTTATTTTTAAGTCAAAATATGAAAAAAACAAAAAATTTACTCCTGACCTGCCTAATTTGCTAATATATAGCCCAAATTATATATTTTAAATGTATTTTGCCACCTTTTAGCCTACTTATTTTTCCAGTTCTTGTTTTGCCACAGTTGCTTCAATTATCAGGTACTATGGTTGAGGTATACATTGGCAGAATCAATAGGAAATATGCAATTTCAGCCTTAGATTTCCATATTAGGAGGGTTGGTGCTAAAGTAAAGCAGAGCTGCATACTTCTCTAGTGCTTAAGTATGACCCCTTAGCAATATTGACAAGAAATGAGTAACAGAAAAAATGCAATTTGGACTAGATGGCAATCAGGAACTGGATACAGGCTAAAGGAGGCCAAAAACAGGGCTGTATAATTGGAGTTCAAGGAACTCCAATTATACAGTGATTTTAAAAAATCACTGTATATAAGTGATTTTTTAGTGAACTAAACGCTTCCCTTGCTAATTTAGGACTTTAAATTGATTAGCCTACTGGAAAATACCTATCCTATGCAATTGAAATATTTTACCTTTTCAGAGCATTAAGACAATCCATCACAATAAAAAAAAAAATATCCAAGGCATCTTGAATGGAATGACTAAAAGAAGACAAATGAAAATCACAATTTGCAATCTAACAATTAAACTTCTGGCCACACAAATTGTATTAGGATACCCAGCTCTGAAATAATTGCTCAAGTAGCTTTGCAGTAACTTTAACTAATATTGCAATAACTTTATAAGTCTTTTCTTAACCATTTTATTATCTACCTATCCCCCCACCCAGTAAAAGAAAAAAACCCACCCACCCACACAAGAAAAAAGCCAGTCTTAACTAGGGTAATAACATAGTTTTTAAGTCTATTTTAGTGCAACCTACCCAACAACAAAAATCTGGCTCAATAACTCACCATACTGGTACACAAAAGTGGTGCCTTCATCCTGGATCCATCTGAACACATACTCCATGATTACCTATAATTGAAACTTTTGCCCTCTTTCCGAGTTAACTTGAGACGAACGTACAAAATGTAAAAGTTGTTAAAAGTCAACTTTTCATTAACTTTCAGTCAACTTTTACAAATCGAACGCTAAAAGTTAACTCGGAATCACAAATAAAACGTCAGAATGCTGGTTTCAGTCAACTTGGAATGTGATTCGAACGCAACTCTGAAAACGGTAAGATTAATTGCGAATAATAACAACATTGGTCACGTGTAATTATTATTTTAATGGTATGTGAAGTTTTGACAAGGAAGAGGCTAGGACTTTGGGCCTGTTTCAAATTTTACAGGAAAATACAGCTTCAGCAATTATTTCAGAGCTGGGTAGCCTAATACAATTTGTGTGGCCAGAAGTTTAATTGTAAGATTTCAAATTGTGGTTGTCATTTGCCTTTTTAAGTCATTCCATTCAAGATGCTTTGGATATTTTTTATTGTGATAAATTGTCTTAATGCTCTGAAAAGGGAAAATTATTTCAATTGCATAGGATAGGAAAATTTTGGTAGGCTAATTAATTCAAAGTCCTAAATTAGCCAGGGAAGTGCTTTTTTTTTCACTAAAAAATCACCACGTTCTTTGAACTCCAATTATATAGCCCTGTTTTTGGCCCCCTTGATCCAGTTCCTGATTGTCATTTACACTAAATTTCACTTTTTCTGTTACCTATTTATGTTTGCACCAGTTTTACCATTGGGTAAAACTGGTACAAACAGTATTACTGGCTTTCATATAATTTGAATATACCACTTGATGCCTTTTGTAATGCTGTTTACAAATATAATAATTGCTTCTACCGCAAGTTCATATTTAAGCACTTTTTGACCTCTTAAAAATGACCTATATATGGGGTCATTACAAATCTGTAATAGTTTAGAAACAAATTTGGGCTATATATTTGCACATCAGGGGGTGGGGGTAAAGTGTAGCATATATTTAATATGTAAACTAACCATTGCTTGAATTTTTGTGTGTGTGCTGTTGCACTGGTGATTTCTCTTTTCATTAAAATTTGATGTGCACAAACACATTAAAAAAAAAACAGCAATGGTTAGTCTACGTATATAATATATGCTATGCTTTACCCCCACCCCCCTGATGTGCAAATATATAGCCCAAATTTGTTTCTAAACTATTACAGATTTGTAATGACTCCATTAATAGGTCATTTTTAAGAGGTCAAGAGGTGAAAAAGTGCTTAAATCTGAATTTGCAGTAGAAGAAATTATTATATTTGTAAAGAGCATATAAGAAGGCATCAAGTGGTATATTCACTTTATATGAAAGCCAGTAATACTGTTTGCACCAGTTTTACCCTTGTTTCTTGTTAATATTACTAAGGGGTCATAGTTAAGCACTAGAGAAGTCATTGTTAAATAACATGTGCTTATGTATATATAGCTTTTTGCTACTTATTCTTCTTTGGTTATATAATGCTTGATGTGGTATAAGCCAAGAGAAGGACCTGTAGACCTATAGAAGAAAACCTGTTAAAAAAAGATGATTCTTTGTAATTTACATAATAATTATAGCTTTCTACATGCAGCCCTGCTCTACTTTAGCCCCAACCCTGCTAATATGGAAATCTATAGCTGAAATTACATATTTTCTATTGATTCTGCCAATCTATCCCTCAACCCTTGTACCTGTTAATTGAGGCAACTGTGGCAAAACAAGAACTGGAAAAACAAGTAACAGGTGGCAGAAAACATTGGAAATATATAATTTGGGCTATATGTTTGCAAATTAGGCATGTTAGAGGTGAATTTCTTGTTGTTCATATTTTGATTTAAAAATAAAATGAATATACCACTTGATGCCTTTTTGTATGTTCTTTACAAATATAATAATTGCTTATTTTGCTAGTTCAAGTTTAAGCACTTTTTGACCTTACTTAACCTAACAAATTTTGGCAGTGAAAAACATACATTATTTTGTCAAAAATGACCAAAAACACATACCTTAATTGAAAATTTGGCATCAAAGAAGAAGAAATACAGCATAATATTGTAAAATTTATTAATCCAACTTAATTGTGGAAAATCAGTGCTCATAGATTATACAACATGTAAAAAATGGATTAATAATGAAACAGTAAGTTTGAGACCAATGTTTTAAGCTTTCTTATACCCAAAAACTATTTGAGTATACTTTGGTCATTTTCAAGAGCTCAAAAACTTGTACTTGAAGCACTTATTATGTTTGTAAAAATTAAAAAAGGGCATCAAGGAGTATGTTCACTTTATTTGTAAATCAAACATATGAACAACAAAAAATTTACCAATTATTACTATAGCTGCACAATTTTCCCCTGGGTATGTAGGCTTAGTGGAAGGTCACTTATACCTGATCATGTCCCTAATGTTTTTACTTGGTTGAAAAAAAATCCAAAGAAAGTTCCTATTGAAAAGGAAAGAGATCAAAAGTGAGATTGAATTTGTCATAGCTTGGAGGTTTGTCCCTTCAGTCTGTTTATAGAAAACAGATTCATAATTGAAGCTTTGTTCATTTCAATCTTAGGGATAATCTACATTTGTTACACTTAATTAAATGGTTGTAAAGGGATACTTTTATTTATTTGTCTTGTTTGTTTTCTACATAATTTTTTAATCTTTAAATTGATATACATTTCTTACAAATTAATTAGTCATATCATAGTTCCACTTGCAAGTTTACTGACACCTTACTGACATTTCTTCCTTTGTACTTATATTTAATGGGTTTAAAAGAAAGCTCCTATGGCTAAGTCAGAAGCCTAGTAAAGGACCAGGTAATCCTTTAGACAGGAAGTGCAATAGGAAGCTAGGAGCCAGTCATCCTATGCTTTTGCATGTCCTTCCTGCTTACTGACCCCAGATTTCTCTAGGTAACCTGTTAAGTTTGGGCCAATTCTGGCTGAACTTACAGAGTTACATCACTGACCTTCGTCCCAAACCAAATAAACTGCTAATGCCAGAAATTAAACCTGTGCCCTTTGGATAAAGGATTCTCAACCTAGAGTGCCAGCCACTTAGGAAGGAATACAAATGTCACCAGAGAACAAAAATTATTTGGAAAAAAGAAAATATTGAAAAAAAAAATAACTCAAGTCATAGTTGCTCATTGCTGTCCCACAAACAATATGTATTTCATTAAGACAAATAAATTTTTAAACAGGTATCAACAAAACTCCATCAGGGATTGTATTTACTTAAGGTACAATCAGCAATATTAATGCTTAGTTTTGTGATATTCTGGTTTTGAAATAATAAAAAAAGAGAAATTATATGTTCTACTTGTTTTCCACAACCCCATTTGAGAAAAATCATTTGTAACAACAATATACCCATGGTTGGCTCAGGAATTTAAAAAAAAATTATACTCATCAGCAAGAAAAATATTAACATAACTCTCTAAACTTGGCACTTTTTAAGACAATTTTTAGCAAAGCAAATGCAAAACTTTAATGGTGTCCTATGTCATCTAAAAAAAAACAACATTAAAATGTGTCAAATGAATTT
>NW_027067781.1:0-9558 GCF_032884065.1 Artemia franciscana
AATCACATTCTTTACCATTTGCAATCATAAAATAGTCTAATATCTTCATTTTTCAACATACGTAGCTATTACCCTCGAAAGCTAAAACTTTTGAAATAGGAAAAGAGCCTTTAATCGCATTCTTTACCATGTGCAATCATAAAATTGTCTAATATCTTCATTTTTTCAACATACGTAGCTATTACCCTCGAAAACTAAAACTTTTGACATAGGAAAAGAGCCTTTAATCACATTCTTTACCATTGCAATCATAAAATAGTCTAATATCTTCATTTTTACAACATACGTAGCTATTACCCGCGAAACTAAATCTTTTGGCATAGGAAAAGAGCCTTTAAGCACATTCTTTACCATGTGCAATCATAAAATAGTCTAATATCTTCATTTTTCCAACATGCGTAACTATTACCCTCGAAAACTAAAACTTTTGAAATAGGAATAGAGCCTTAATCACATTCTTTACCATGTGCAATCATAAAACAGTCTAATATCTTCATTTTTTCAACATACGTAGCTATTACCCTCGAAAAAAAAAACTTTTGACATAGGAAAAGAGCCTTTAATCACATTCTTTACCATTTGCATAATAAAATAGTCTAATATCTTTATTTTTCCAACATACGTAGCTATTACCCTCGAAAACTAAAACTTTTGACATAGGAAAAGAGCCTTTAAGCACATTCTTTACCATGTGCAATCATAAAATTGTCTAATATCTTCATTTTTCCAACATACGTAGCTATTACCCTCGAAAACTAAAACTTTTGAAATAGGAAAAAAGCCTTTAATCAAATTCTTTACCATGTGCAATCATCATAAAATAGTCTAATATCTTCATTTTTTCAACATACGTAGCTATTACCCTCGAAAACTAAAACTTTTGACATAGGAAAAGAGCCTTTAATCACATTCTTTACCATTTGCAATCATAAAATAGTCTAATATCTTCATTTTTTCAACATACGTAGCTATTACCCTCGAAAACTAAAACTTTTGAAATAGAAAAAGAGCTTTTAATCATATTCTTTACCATTTGCAATCATAAAATGGTCTAATATCTTCATTTTTTCAACATACGTAGCTATTACCCTCAAAAATAAAACTTTTGACATAGGAAAAGAGCCTTTAATCACATTCTTTACCATTTGCAATCATAAAATAGTCTAATATCTTCATTTTTTCAACATACGTAGCTATTACCCAGAAAACTGAAACTTTTGACATAGGAAAAGAGCCTTTAATCACATTCTTTACCATTGCAATCATAAAGTAGTCTAATATCTTCATTTTTTCAACATACGTAGCTTTTACCCTCGAAAACTAAAACTTTTGAAATAGGAAAAGAGCCTTTAAGCACATTCTTCACCATGTGCAATCATAAATTTGTCTAATATCTTCATTTTTCCAACATACGTAGCTATTACCCTCGAAAACTAAAACTTTTGAAATAGGAAAAGAGCCTTTGATCACATTCTTTACCATGTGCAATCATAAATTGTCTAATATCTCATTTTTTCAACATACGTAGCTATTACCCTCGAAAACTAAAACTTTTGACGTAGGAAAAGAGCTTTAATCACATTCTTTACCATTTGCAATCTTAAAATAGTCTAATATTCTCATTTTTTCAACATACGTAGCTATTACCCTCGAAACTAAAACTTTTGACATAGAAAAGAGCCTTTAAGCACATTCTTTACCATGTGCAATCATAAAATATTCTAATATCTTCATTTTTAAAACATACGTAGCCATTACCCTCGAAAACTAAAACTTTTGACATAGGAAAATAGCCTCTAATCACATTCTTTACCATTTGCAATCATAAAATAGTCTAATATCTTCATTTTTTTAACATACGTAGCTATTACCCTCGAAAACAAAAACTTTTGACATAAGAAAAGAGCCTTTAAGCACATTCTTTACCATGTGCAATCATAAAATAGTCTAATATCTTCATTTTTCCAAAATACGTAGCTATTACCCTCGAAAACTAAAACTTTTGAAATAGGAAAAGAGCATTTAATCACATTCTTTACCATGTGCAATCATAAATAGTCTAATATCTTCATTTTTTCAACATACGTAGCTATTACCCTCGAAAACTAAAACTTTTGAAATAGGAAAAGAGCCTTTAAGCACATTCTTTACCATGTGCAATCATAAAATAGTCTAATATCTTCATTTTTCCAACATACGTAGCTATTGCCCTCGAAAACTAAACTTTTGAAATAGGAAAAGAGCCTTTAATCGCATTCTTTACCATTTTCAATCATAAAATAGTCTAATATCTTCATTTTTCCAACATACGTAGCTATTACCCTCGAAAACTAAAACTTTTGAAATAGGAAAAGAGTCTTTAATCAAATTCTGTACCATGTGCAATCACAAAATAGTGTAATATCTTCATTTTTTCAACTTACGTAGCTATTACCCTCGAAAGCTAAAACTTTTTACATAGGAAAAGAGCCTTTAAACACATTCTTTACAATTTGCAATCATAAAATAGTCTAATATCTTCATTTTGTCAACATACGTAGCTATTACCCTTGAAAACTAAAACTTTTGACATAGGAAAAGAGCCTTTAAGCACATTCTTTACCATGTGCGATCATAAAATAGTCTAATATCTTCATTTTTCCAACACACGTAGCTATTACCATCGAAAACTAAACTTTTGACATAGGAAAAGAGCCTTTAAGCACATTTTTTACCATGTGCAATCATAAAATAGTCTAATATCTTCATTTTTCCAACATACGTAGCTATTACCCTCGAAAACTAAAACTTTTGAAATAGGAAAAGAGCCTTTAATCACATTCTTTACCATGGGCAATCATAAATAGTCTAATATCTTCATTTTTTCAACATACGTAGCTATTACCCTCGAAAACTAAAACTTTTGACATAGGAAAAGAGCCTTTAATCACATTCTTTACCATTTGCAATCATAAAATAGTCTAATATCTTCATTTTTTCAACATACGTAGCTATTACCCTCGAAAACTAAAACTTTTGACATAGAAAAGAGCCTTTAAGCACATTCTTTACCATGTGCAATCATAAAATAGTCTAATATCTTCATTTTTCCAACATAAGTAGCTATTACTCTCGAAAACTAAAACTTTTTACATAGGAAAAGAGCCTTTAATCACATTCTTTACCATGTGCAATCATAAAATAGTCTAATATCTTCATTTTTTCAACATACGTAGCTATTACCCTCGAAAACTAAAACTTTTGAAATAGGAAAAGAGCCTTTAATCACATTCTTTACCATGTGCAATCATAAAATAGTCTAATATCTTCATTTTTTCAACATACGTAGCTATTACCCTCGAAAACTAAAACTTTTGACATAGGAAAAGAGCCTTTAATCACATTCTTTACCATTTGCAATCATAAAATAGTCTAATATCTTCATTTTTTCAACATACGTAGCTATTACCCTCGAAAACTAAAACATTTTAGATTGGAAAAGAGCCTTTAATCACATTCTTTACCATTTGCAATCATAAAATAGTCTAATATCTTAATTTTTTCAACATACGTAGCTATTACCCTCGAAAACTAAAACTTTTGACATAGGAAAAGAGCCTTTAAGCACATTCTTTACCATGTGCAATCATAAATTTGTCTAATATCTTCATTTTTCCAACATACGTAGCTATTACCCTCGAAAACTAAAACTTTTGAAATAGGAAAAGAGCCTTTAATCACATTCTTTACCATGTGCAATCATAAAATTGTCTAATATCTTCATTTTTTCCACAGACAAAGCAAAATACCCTTGAAAACTAAAACTTTTGACATAGGAAAAGAGCCTTTAATCACATTCTTTACCATGTGCAATCATTAAATAGTTTAATATCTTCATTTTTTTCACAGACCTAGCTATTACCCTCGAAAACTAAAACTTTTGAAATAGGAAAAGAGCTTTAATCACATTCTTTACCATTAGCAATCATAAAATAGTCTAATATCTTAATTTTTTCAACATACGTAGCAATTACCCTCGAAAACTAAAACTTTTGACATAGGAAAGAGCCTTTAAGCAAATTCTTTACCATGTGCAATCATAAAATAGTCTAATATCTTCATTTTTCCAACATACGTAGCTATTACCCTCGAAAACTAAAACTTTTGAAAAAGGAAAAGAGCCTTTAATCACATTCTTTACCATTTGCAATCATAAAATAGTCTAATATCTTCATTTTTTCAACATACGTAGCTATTACCCTCGAAAACTAAAACTTTTGACATAGGAAAAGAGCATTTAATCACATTCTTTACCATGTGCAATCATAAAATAGTCTAATATCTTCATTTTTTCTACAGACCTAGCTATTACCCTCGAAAACTAAAACTTTTGAAATAGGAAAAGAGCCTTTAATCACATCTTTACCATTTGCAATCATAAAATAGTCTAATATCTTCATTTTTTCAACATACGTAGCTATTACCCTCGAAAGCTAAAACTTTTGAAATAGGAAAAGAGCCTTTAATCGCATTCTTTACCATGTGCAATCATAAAATTGTCTAATATCTTCATTTTTTCAACATACGTAGCTATTACCCTCGAAAACTAAAACTTTTGACATAGGAAAAGAGCCTTTAATCACATTCTTTACCATTTGCAATCATAAAATAGTCTAATATCTTCATTTTTACAACATACGTAGCTATTACCCGCGAAAACTAAATCTTTTGGCATAGGAAAAGAGCCTTTAAGCACATTCTTTACCATGTGCAATCATAAAATAGTCTAATATCTTCATTTTTCCAACATGCGTAACTATTACCCTCGAAAACTAAAACTTTTGAAATAGAATAGAGCCTTTAATCACATTCTTTACCATGTGCAATCATAAAACAGTCTAATATCTTCATTTTTTCAACATTCGTAGCTATTACCCTCGAAAACAAAAACTTTTGACATAGGAAAAGAGCCTTTAATCACATTCTTTACCATTTGCAATAATAAAATAGTCTAATATCTTTATTTTTCCAACATACGTAGCTATTACCCTCGAAAACTAAAACTTTTGACATAGGAAAAGAGCTTTAAGCACATTCTTTACCATGTGCAATCATAAAATTGTCTAATATCTTCATTTTTCCAACATACGTAGCTATTACCCTCGAAAACTAAAACTTTTGAAATTGGAAAAAAGCCTTAATCAATTCTTTACCATGTGCAATCATCATAAAATAGTCTAATATCTTCATTTTTTCAACATACGTAGCTATTACCCTCGAAACTAAAACTTTTGACATAGGAAAAGAGCCTTTAATCACATTCTTTACCATTTGCAATCATAAAATAGTCTAATATCTTCATTTTTCAACATACGTAGCTATTACCCTCGAAAACTAAAACTTGAAATAGAAAAAGAGCTTTTAATCATATTCTTTACCATTTGCAATCATAAAATGGTCTAATATCTTCATTTTTTCAACATACGTAGCTATTACCTCAAAAATAAAACTTTTGACATAGGAAAAGAGCCTTTAATCACATTCTTTACATTTGCAATCATAAAATAGTCTAATATCTTCATTTTTTCAACATACGTTGCTCTTACCCCGAAAACTAAAACTTTTGACATAGAAAAGAGCCTTTAATCACATTCTTTACCATGTGCAATCATAAAATAGTCTAATATCTTCATTTTTTTCCACAGACCTAGCTATTACCCTCGAAAACTAAAACTTTTGACATAGGAAAAGAGCCTTTAAGCACATTCTTTACCATGTGCAATCATAATTTGTCTAATATCTTCATTTTTCCAACATACGTAGCTATTACCCTCGAAAACTAAAACTTTGAAATAGGAAAAGAGCCTTTAATCACATTCTTTATCATGTGCAATCATAAAATTGTCTAATATCTTCATTTTTCCAACATACGTAGCTATTACCCTCGAAACTAAAACTTTTGAAATTGGAAAAAAGCCTTTAATCAATTCTTTACCATGTGCAATCATCATAAAATAGTCTAATATCTTCATTTTTTCAACATACGTAGCTATTACCCTCGAAAACTAAAACTTTTGACGTAGGAAAAGAGCCTTTAATCACATTCTTTACCATTTGCAATCATAAAATAGTCTAATATCTTCATTTTTTCAACATACGTAGCTATTACCCTCGAAAACTAAAACTTTTGAAATAGGAAAAGAGCTTTTAATCATATTCTTTACCATTTGCAATCATAAAATGGTCTAATATCTTCATTTTTTCAACATACGTAGCTATTACCCTCAAAAATAAAACTTTTGACATAGGAAAAGAGCTTTAATCACATTCTTTACCATTTGCAATCATAAAATAGTCTAATATCTTCATTTTTTCAACATACGTTGCTCTTACCCCCGAAAACTAAAACTTTGACATAGGAAAAGAGCCTTTAATCACTTCTTTACCATGTGCAATCATAAAATAGTCTAATATCTTCATTTTTTTCCACAGACCTAGCTATTACCCTCGAAACTAAACTTTTGACATAGGAAAAGAGCCTTTAAGCACATTCTTTACCATGTGCAATCATAAAATGGTCTAATATCTTCATTTTTCCAACATACGTAGCTATTGCCCTCGAAAACAAAAACTTTTGAAATAGGAAAAGAGCCTTTAATCACATTCTTTACCATGTGCAATCATAAAATTGTCTAATATCTTCATTTTTTCCACAGACAAAGCTATTACCCTTGAAAACTAAAACTTTTGACATAGGAAAAGAGCCTTTAATCACATTCTTTACCATGTGCAATCATAAAATAGTTTAATATCTTCATTTTTTTCACAGACCTAGCTATACCCTCGAAAAACTAAAACTTTTGAAATAGGAAAAGAGCCTTTAATCACATTCTTTACCATTAGCAATCATAAAATAGTCTAATATCTTAATTTTTTCAACATACGTAGCAATTACCCTCGAAAACTAAAACTTTTGACATAGGAAAGAGCCTTTAAGCACATTCTTTACATGTGCAATCATAAAATAGTCTAATATCTTCATTTTTCCAACATACGTAGCTATTACCCTCGAAACTAAAACTTTTGAAAAAGGAAAAGAGCCTTTAATCACATTCTTTACCATTTGCAATCATAAAATAGTCTAATATCTTCATTTTTTCACATAAGTAGCTATTACCCTCGAAAACTAAAACTTTTGACATAGGAAAAGAGCATTTAATCACATTCTTTACCATGTGCAATCATAAAATAGTCCTAATATCTTCATTTTTTCTACAGACCTAGCTATTACCCTCGAAAACTAAAACTTTTGAAATAGGAAAAGAGCCTTTAATCACATTCTTTACCATTTTGCAATCATAAAATAGTCTAATATCTTCATTTTTTCAAAATACGTAGCTATTACCCTCGAAAACTAAAACTTTTGAAATAGGAAAAGAGCCTTTAATCACATTCTTTAATATGTGCAATCATAAAATTGTCTAATATCTTCATTTTTTCAACATACGTAGCTATTACCCTCGAAAACTAAAACTTTTGACATAGGAAAAGAGCCTTTAATCACATTCTTTACCATTTGCAATTATAAAATAGTCTAATATCTTCATTTTTTCAACATATGTAGCTATTACCCTCAAAAACTAAAACTTTTGAAATAGGAAAGGAGCCTTTAATCACATTCTTTACCATGTGCAATCATAAAATTGTCTAATATCTTCATTTTTTCTACAGACAAAGCTATTACCCTCTTTACCATTTGCAATCATAAAATGGTCTAATATCTTCATTTTTTCAACATACGTAGCTATTACCCTCAAAAAATAAAACTTTTGACCTAGGAAAGAGCCTTTAATCACATTCTTTACCATTTGCAATCATAAAATGGTCTAATATCATCATTTTTTCAACATACGTAGCTATTACCCTCGAAAACTAAAACTTTTGACATAGGAAAAGAGTCTTTAATCACATTATTTACCATTTGCAATCATAAAATAGTCTAATATCTTCATTTTTTCAACATACGTTGCTCTTACCCCCGAAAACTAAAACTTTTGAAATAGGAAAAGAGCCTTTAATCACATTCTTTACCATTTGCAATCATAAAATAGTCTAATATCTTCATTTTTTCAACATACGTAGGTATTACCCTCGAAAACTAAAACTTTTGACATAGGAAAAGAGCCTTTAAATCACATTCTTTACCATGTGCAATCATAAAATAGTCTAATATCTTCATTTTTTCCACAGACATAGCTATTAACCTCGAAAACTAAAACTTTTGACATAGGAAAAGAGCCTTTAATCACATTCTTTACCATTTGCAATCATAAAATAGTCTAATATCTTCATTTTTTTCAACATACGTAGCTATTACCCTTGAAGACTAAAACTTTTGACATAGGAAAAGAGCCTTTAAGCACATTCTTTACCATGTGCAATCATAAAATAGTCTAATATCTTCATTTTTCCAACATACGTAGCTATTACCATCGAAAACTAAAACTTTTGACATAGGAAAAGAGCCTTTAATCACATTCTTTACCATTTGCAATCATAAAATAGTCTAATATCTTCATTTTTTCAACAAACGTAGCTATTACCCTCGAAAACTAAAACTTTTGACATAGGAAAAGAGCCTTTAAGCACATTCTTTACCATGTGCAATCATAAAATAGTCTAATATCTTCATTTTTCCAACATACGTAGCTATTACCCTCGAAAACTAAAACTTTTGAAATAGGAAAAGAGCCTTTAATCACATTCTTTACCATGGGCAATCATAAATAGTCTAATATCTTCATTTTTTCAACATGCGTAGCTATTACCCTCGAAAACTAAAACTTTTGACATAGGAAAAGAGCCTTTAATCACATTCTTTACCATTTGCAATCATAAAATAGTCTAATATCTTCATTTTTTCAACATACGTAGCTATTACCCTCGAAAACTAAAACTTTGAAATAGGAAAAGAGCCTTTAATCACATTCTTTACCATGGCAATCATAAATAGTCTAATATCTTCATTTTTTCAACATGTGTAGCTATTACCCTCGAAAACTAAAACTTTTGACATAGGAAAAGAGCCTTTAATCACATTCTTTACCATTTGCAATCATAAAATAGTCTAATATCTTCATTTTTTCAACATACGTAGCTATTACCCTCGAAAACTAAAACTTTTGACATAGGAAAAGAGCCTTTATTCACATTCTTTACCATTTGCAATCATAAAATAGTCTAATATTTTCATTTTTTCAACATACGTAGCTATTATCCGCGAAAACTAAAACTTTTGACATAGGAAAAGAGCCTTTAAGCACATTCTTTACCATGTGCAATCATAAAATAGTCTAATATCTTCATTTTTTCAACATACGTAGCTATTACCCTCGAAAACTAAAACTTTTGACATAGGAAAAGAGCATTTAATCACATTCTTTACCATGTGCAATCATAATATAGTCTAATATCTTCATTTTTTCAACATACGTAGCTATTACCCACGAAAACTATAACTTTTGAAATAGGAAAAGAGCCTTTAATCACATTCTTTACCATGTGCAATCATAAAATAGT
>NW_027067782.1:0-5842 GCF_032884065.1 Artemia franciscana
TTTTCGGGAGTAAGAGCTTTGTCTGTGGA
The DNA here is from genome assembly GCF_032884065.1 of Artemia franciscana. NCBI lineage: Eukaryota > Metazoa > Arthropoda > Branchiopoda > Anostraca > Artemiidae > Artemia > Artemia franciscana. The sequence continues at coordinate 30 of NW_027067782.1, forward strand.
AAAAATGAAGATATTAGACAATTTTATGATTGCACATGGTAAAGAATGTGATTAAAGGCTCTTTTCCTATTTCAAAAGTTTTAGTTAACGAGGGTAATAGCTAGGTATGTTGAAAAAATGAAGATATTAGACTATTTTATGATTAAAGAATGTGCTTAAAGGCTCTTTTCCATGTCAAAAGTTTTAGTTATCGAGGGTAATAGCTACGTAAGTTGAAAAAATGAAGATATTAGACTATTTTATGATTGCACATGGTAAAGAATGTGCTTAAAGGCTCTTTTCCTATGTCAAAAGTTTTAGTTTTCGAGTGTAATAGCTATATCTGTGGAAAAAATGAAGATATTAGACTATTTTATGATTGCAAATGGTAAAGAATGTGATTCAAAGCTCTTTTCCTATTTCAAAAGTTTTAGTTTTCGGGGGTAAGAGCCTTATCTGTGGAAAAAATGAAGATATTAGACAATTTTATGATTGCACATGGTAAAGAATGTGATTAAAGGCTCTTTTCCTATTTCAAAAGTTTTAGTTTTCGAGGGTAATAGCTACGTATGTTGAAAAAATGAAGATATTAGACTATTTTATGATTGCAAATGGTAAAGAATGTGATTAAAGGCTCTTTTCCTATGTCAAAAGTTTTAGTTTTCGAGGGTAATAGCTACGTATGTTGAAAAAATGAAGATATTAGACTATTTTATGATTAAAGAATGTGCTTAAAGGCTCTTTTCCTATGTCAAAAGTTTTAGTTTTCGAGGGTAATAGCTAAGTCTCTGGAAAAAATGAAGATATTAGACTATTTATGATTGCACACGGTAAAGAATGTGCTTAAAGGTTCTTTTCCTATTTCAAAAGTTTTAGTTTTCGAGGGTAATAGCTATGTCTATGGAAAAAATGAAGATATTAGACAAATTTATGATTGCAAATGGTAAAGAATGTGATTAAAGGCTCTTTTCCTATTTCAAAAATTTTAGTTTTCGGGAGTAAGAGCTTTGTCTTTGGAAAAAATGAAGATATTAGACAATTTTATGATTGCACATGGTAAAGAATGTGATTAAAGGCTCTTTTCCTATTTCAAAAGTTTTAGTTTTCGAGGGTAATAGCTACGTATGTTGAAAAAATGAAGATATTAGACTATTTTATGATTAAAGAATGTGCTTAAAGGCTCTTTTCCTATGTCAAAAGTTTTAGTTTTCGAGGGTAATAGCTACGTATGTTGAAAAAATGAAGATATTAGACTATTTTATGATTGCACATGGTAAAGAATGTGCTTAAAGGCTCTTTTCCTATGTCAAAAGTTTTAGTTTTCGAGTGTAATAGCTATGTCTGTGGAAAAAATGAAGATATTAGACTATTTTATGATTGCAAATGGTAAAGAATGTGATTCAAAGCTCTTTTCCTATTTCAAAAGTTTTAGTTTTCGGGGGTAAGAGCCTTATCTGTGGAAAAAATGAAGATATTAGACAATTTTATGATTGCACATGGTAAAGAATGTGATTAAAGGCTCTTTTCCTATTTCAAAAGTTTTAGTTTTCGAGGGTAATAGCTACGCATGTTGAAAAAATGAAGATATTAGACTATTTTATGATTGCAAATGCGAAAGAATGTGATTAAAGGCTCTTTTTCTATTTCAAAACTTTTAGTTTTCGAGGGTAATAGCTACGTATGTTGAAAAAATGAAGATATTAGACTATTTTATGATTGCAAATGGTAAAGAATGTGATTAAAGGCTCTTTTCCTATTTCAAAAGTTTTAGTTTTTGAGGGTAATAGCTACGTATGTTGAAAAAATGAAGATATTAGACTATTTTATGATTGCACATGGTAAAGAATGTCAATTACATGTAAAGAATGGCAATTACAGGCACTTGCCTGTAATTGCTGGATAAAATTACGTTTTGACTCGATAGGACTCGATTTGACTTGAAATAGGAAAAGAGCCTTTCTCAAAGAGAAAGTACAGACTGGGACACCGGGACACAAATGACGACCGGAATACTGGGAATATAAATGACGACCAGGACACAGGGACACAACTACAAGGGGGGTGCCAGGGGGCACAGGGGGATATATAAATGACGACGGGGACACAGGGAATGTTTGATTAGCAATCAGCATCAACAAAGCTAAAGGGCAATCATTAGAATAATCAGGTATAGATCTGAATACGGATTGCTTTTCCCATGGACAATTTTATGTTGCATGTTCAAGAGTTAGGTAAACCTAACAATCTATTTATATGCACAAACAATAGGACATGGAAGAATGTTATATATTCTTAAGTTTTACGTAGTTAAATTGGACAGCGAAGAATGTTGTATATTCGCAAGTTTTATGTAGTTCAAAAAATATATATATATTTATATCTTTCTCAATTCACAGGTGGGACACAGGGACACAACTACAATGGCAGGTAACTAATATGGCGTGTAACGACTTACGCGCGCAGGGGGCTTGGGGGCGCGATGCCCCCAGGTGGGACACAGGGACACAACTACAATGGCAGGTAACTAATATGGCGTGTAAAGACTTACGCGCGCGGGGGGCTTGGGGGCGCGATGCCCCCCAAGCCCCCCCCCAACAGCTATATATCTATATATATAAAAATAAGTTGTCTGTGTGTCTGTCGAGTGACTTCAGGTGTGTCGACTGACGTCATTGTAAGGATTGGGCTGTATGCGTCATGAAATTGTTTGTCGACTGACGTCATGTTTGTCAACTGATGAAATTACAGACCGGGACACAAATGACGACCGGGACACGGGGATACAGGGAATATAAATGACGACCGGGAACCTCAAAGAGAAATTACAGACTGGGACACCGGGACACAGGGAATATAAATGACGACCAGGACACAGTGACACAACTACAAAGGCGACGACGGGGGTACATGGAAGATATATAAATGACGACCGGGACACTGGGATTGTTCGAAGAGAAATTACAGACCGGGACACCGGGAAACAAATGACGACCGGGATGCTGGGACACAGGGAATATAAATGACGACCTCGACACTCAAAGAGAAATTACAGACTGGGACACCGGGACACAAATGACGACCGGAATACTGGAATATAAATGACGACCAGGACACAGGGACACAACTACAAGGGGGGTGCCAGGGGGCACAGGGGGATATATAAATGCCGACGGGGACACAGGGAATGTTTGATTAGCAATTAGCATCAACAAAGCTAAAGGGCAATCATTAGAATAATCAGGTATAGATCTGAATACGGATTGTTTTTCCCATGGATAATTTTATGTTGCATGTTCAAGAGTTAGGTAAACCTAACAATCTATTTATATGCACAAACAATAGGACATGGAAGAATGTTGTATATTCTTAAGTTTTACGTAGTTAAATTGGACAGCGAAGAATGTTGTATATTCGCAATTTTTATGTAGTTCAAAAAATATATATATTTATATCTATCTCAATTCACAGGTGGGACACAGGGACACAACTACAATGGCAGGTAACTAATATGGCGTGTAACGACTTACGCGCGCGGGGGGCTTGGGGGCGCGATGCCCCCCCAAGCCCCCCCCCCCCCAACAGCTATATATCTATATATATAAAAAACAGTTGTCTGTGTGTCTGTCGAGTGACTTCAGGTGTGTCGACTGACGTCATTGTAAGGATTGAGCTGTAGGCGTCATGAAATTGTTTGTCGACTGACGTCATGTTTGTCAACTGATGAAATTACAGACCGGGACACAAATGACGACCGGGACACGGGGATACACGGAATATAAATGACGACCGGGAACCTCAAAGAGAAATTACAGACTGGGACACCGGGACACAGGGAATATAAATGACGACCGGGACACAGTGACACAACTACAAAGGGGACGACGGGGGTACAGGGAAGATATATAAATGACGACCGGGACACAGGGATTGTTCGAAGAGAAATTACAGACCGGGACACCGGGAAACAAATGACGACCGGGATGCTGGGACACAGGGAATATAAATGACGACCTCGACACTCAAAGAGAAAGTACAGACTGGGACACCGGGACACAAATGACGACCGGAATGCTGGGAATATAAATGACGACCAGGACACAGGGACACAACTACAAGGGGGGTGCCAGGGGGCACAGGGGGATATATAAATGACGACGGAGACACAGGGAATGTTTGATTAGCAATCAGCATCAACAAAGCTAAAGGGCAATCATTAGAATAATCAGGTATAGATCTGAATACGGATTGCTTTTCCCATGGACAATTTTATGTTGCATGTTCAAGAGTTAGGTAAACCTAACAATCTATTTATATGCACAAACAATAGGACATGGAAGAATGTTATATATTCTTAAGTTTTACGTAGTTAAATTGGACAGCGAAGAATGTTGTATATTCGCAAGTTTTATGTAGTTCAAAAAATATATATATATTTATATCTTTCTCAATTCACAGGTGGGACACAGGGACACAACTACAATGGCAGGTAACTAATATGGCGTGTAACGACTTACGCGCGCAGGGGGCTTGGGGGCGCGATGCCCCCAAGGTGGGACACAGGGACACAACTACAATGGCAGGTAACTAATATGGCGTGTAAAGACTTACGCGCGCGGGGGGCTTGGGGGCGCGATGCCCCCCAAGCCCCCCCCAACAGCTATATATCTATATATATAAAAATAAGTTGTCTGTGTGTCTGTCGAGTGACTTCAGGTGTGTCGACTGACGTCATTGTAAGGATTGGGCTGTATGCGTCATGAAATTGTTTGTCGACTGACGTCATGTTTGTCAACTGATGAAATTACAGACCGGGACACAAATGACGACCGGGACACGGGGATACAGGGAATATAAATGACGACCGGGAACCTCAAAGAGAAATTACAGACTGGGACACCGGGACACAGGGAATATAAATGACGACCAGGACACAGTGACACAACTACAAAGGCGACGACGGGGGTACATGGAAGATATATAAATGACGACCGGGACACTGGGATTGTTCGAAGAGAAATTACAGACCGGGACACCGGGAAACAAATGACGACCGGGATGCTGGGACACAGGGAATATAAATGACGACCTCGACACTCAAAGAGAAATTACAGACTGGGACACCGGGACACAAATGACGACCGGAATACTGGGAATATAAATGACGACCAGGACACAGGGACACAACTACAAGGGGGGTGCCAGGGGGCACAGGGGGATATATAAATGCCAACGGGGACACAGGGAATGTTTGATTAGCAATTAGCATCAACAAAGCTAAAGGGCAATCATTAGAATAATCAGGTATAGATCTGAATACGGATTGTTTTTCCCATGGATAATTTTATGTTGCATGTTCAAGAGTTAGGTAAACCTAACAATCTATTTATATGCACAAACAATAGGACATGGAAGAATGTTGTATATTCTTAAGTTTTACGTAGTTAAATTGGACAGCGAAGAATGTTGTATATTCGCAATTTTTATGTAGTTCAAAAAATATATATATTTATATCTATCTCAATTCACAGGTGGGACACAGGGACACAACTACAATGGCAGGTAACTAATATGGCGTGTAACGACTTACGCGCGCGGGGGGCTTGGGGGCGCGATGCCCCCCCAAGCCTCCCCCCCAACAGCTATATATCTATATATATAAAAAACAGTTGTCTGTGTGTCTGTCGAGTGACTTCAGGTGTGTCGACTGACGTCATTGTAAGGATTGAGCTGTAGGCGTCATGAAATTGTTTGTCGACTGACGTCATGTTTGTCAACTGATGAAATTACAGACCGGGACACAAATGACGACCGGGACACGGGGATACACGGAATAT
>NW_027067783.1:0-9527 GCF_032884065.1 Artemia franciscana
AATTCGTGCATTGTTTGGCATTATTTTAACAACTTGCTCTCCATCAGCTCCTACAGAGTTATGGGAAAAATATAAGTCAAAAATGTCCGAAGATATACTCCATCGAAAACGGTTAGAGACGTCAGATATGACTTTTGATTTTACATCAGAAATTTATAACTACACTTTAGTTATTATAGAAGATTTGTGCGTACGTATGGCAAACAAACCTCTTCAGGATTTGGGAATGCCTTCACCTAACCGTATCGCTGCTGTTTCGACATGTGTAGAATTGGATCGTGAACAAAGTTACAGTACGAGTGATCTATTGTCGTATGTACAAAATAACATTTCCAAGTTAACGTCGGAACAAAAAGACATTTATGATATGATACACTCAATTTCAGGACGTATACAACTACCTACTGATTTCTGTAATTTAGTGACGTCCAAAAATGAATTGATGAAAAAGTATTTCCGAATATTCTAAAAAATTATAAAAATAATAAATGGCTAAGTGAAAGAGCGATTCTCGCACCCAAAAATATAGACGTCCACGAAATCAACAATATTGTTTTGACCAAGATTCGAGACCAGGCAGTCCTTTACAAGTCAGTCGACACAGTTTTGGAACCAAATGAAGCGGTTAATTATCCATCTGAATTTTTAAATTCCATAGATCTTTCAGGGTTTCCACCACACGTGCTACAACTAAAAATAGGCGTACCAATAATACTTTTAAGAAATATCAACCCACCAAAGCTTTGCAATGGCACTCGACTTGCCGTAAAAAAAAACAATGGAAAACCTAATAGAGGCCACAATCTTGACAGGGCCTTTTGAGGGTGAGGCTGTTCTTATTCCTCGCATTCCCATGATTCCAACGGATCTGCCTTTTCAGTTTAAAAGATTGCAATTCCCAATTCGATTAGCATTTGCAATCACCATTAACAAAGCTCAAGGTCAATCATTAGAAAAATGTGGTATAGATCTTAATACTGATTGTTTTTCCTATGGACAATTGTACGTTGCATGTTCGAGGGTCGGTAAACCTGACAATCTATTTATATGCAGCGACAATTGGACAGCGAAGAATGTTGTATATTCGCAAGTTTTACGCAGTTAATTTGTATTGTATCTATCTATCTATCTATCTATATAAAAACGAGTTGTGTGTATGCATGTTTGTTTGTTTGTAAAAAGAGCGTTTGCATATGACGTCATTATTAGTACATACGGCTTTGTATATGCACAGACAATGGGAAAGCCAAGAATGTTGTATATTCGCAATTTTTACGTAGTTTAACTCCTGCAGACGAAATGAATGCTTGCCTGAAAAATTCTAATTTATGGGCACACGTAAAAATATTAAAATTAACTACAAATATGCGTGTCCGATTGCAAAACGATGACTCTGGTCAAACATTTTCAGATCAATCGCTGGCAATTGGAAACGGAAAGCTCCCAGTAGTGGGAAAGCCAAAAATGTTGCCCCGGCATCCCCGTTGTAGTTGTGTCCCTGTGTCCCGGTCGTCATTTATATTCCCTGTGTCCCGGTCGTGATTTGTGTGCGGGTGTCCCAGTCTGTAATTTCTCTTTGAGGTTCCCGGTCGTCATTTATATTCCCTGTGTCCCAGTCGTTATTTGTGTCCCGGTCTGTAATTTCATCAGTTGACAAACATTACGTCAGTTGACAAACAACTTCATGACGCATACAGCTCAATCCTTATAATGACGTCAGTCGACAAACATGACGTCAGTCGACACACAAACATGACGTCACTTGACACACACACAGACAACTTATTTATATATATATATATATATATATATATATATATATATATATATATATATATATATATATATATATATATATATATATACATATCATGAAAAGAGAAATCACCAATGCTACAGCACAAACACAAAAAAAAAAAAAAAAAAAAAAAAAAAAAAAAAAAAAAAAAAAAAAAAAAAAAAAAAAAAAAAAAAAAAAGGAGACAGAAGGAGAAAAGGAAGACTGTTTTCCTAAATTAGTGATTAATATAGACCAGCACTTGAATGAGGCCTTAACCCTACTCATCCATACAATCACATAGGTCAAACAGCATAGCCACACACAATCAACCATAAAGAATAATCCATGGACAGGCAGTCATGTCGTCAATAAGTATAAGTCGTCATTTACCAAACCATAGAAAAAATAATATAGACAAATAATTCAGAGGCAACACCCAACATAAGGGCTCATCAGGAGAATACACTGGCCTATATAGGGTTTCGCCACTCTAAATTCTCTACCCAGCACAGTGTTGTGGCTACCACAGAATATCCATGGCATCCCCGCGTCAGGTATCACCCCCAAAATACATGTCTATGAAAAAAACAGCAAATGTAAAACAACCAAGTAAAACCAAAACAAGCTTATCCTGTTAATATATCCCTCCCTTTAGCAACAATAGGTAAACTAAATATTATAAATTTTACCAAATCATAAATATTAACACATTGCAAAAAACCTGAATGAACTAAACAATTATATAATTCATCTTTACCATGTGGCTAATTTTTTAAAAATTCCGCTCAAATAGAAACACAATTCAAAATAAATGGCGCTGTGACAACATTTCTCGAACCTCCGAAATTAGTCAAAAATTTCTTTAAGTATTTCTAGATAATTCTTTTGATATTTATTTAAAAGTTCGTTATAATGAAAACTAAATTTTTTAAATTGCCAAGTTAATTTATTTGCAGAAAAACCTCTTGATATCAATTTTTGGCTTAAGATTTTACATCTATTTTTAAAATCAATATAATTACTACAAATCCTTGCATAACGAAGTAACTGTGAGAAAAACGCTGAATATGTGATATTTGAGTGTATATTACTTTCAGGGAATGGGAAACTAATCACTTCAAAATCAAAATCATCCGTTTTATTATACATTTTAAAACTTAATTTATTATTATCACAAATATTAATATTTAAATCTAAGAAATGATCTTCATGACCAGCGCCATGACTAGGCTCAAGAATAAGCTCTGATGGATATATATTTTTAGAAATATCAATGAAATCCTTACAATTTAAGACCAAAATATCATCTAAATATCTTTTATTATTTGACAAAGCATGTTTTAAATTAATTGGATTATTCTTATCCATCATATATTTATATTCTAGTTGACTTAAAAACAAGTCAGCTATAAATGGGCTGGCATTCCCCCCCATGGGAATTCCCATAATTTGCTTGTACAAATCACCCCCAAATCTTATATAAGTATTGTATAAAACAAATTCCAATAACTCAAAAATCATATCCAAGCTGTAACATCTCAAGTTAACTGTAGTATTAAAGCAGTTATATATATATATATATATATATATATATATATATATATATATATATATATATATATATATATATATATATATATACTAGCTGTTGGGGTGGCGCTTCGCGCCACCCCAAGCCCCCCCGCGCGCGTAAGTCGTTACGCGCCATATTAGTTACGCGCCATTGTAGTTGTGTCCCTGTGTCCCACCTGTGAATATAGATAGATTTATATATGTGTTTCAAACTATGTAAAAATTGCGAATATACAACATTCTTGGCTTTCCCATTGTCTGTCCATATACAAAGCCGTATGTACTAATAATGACGTCATATGCAAACGCTCTTTTTACAAACAAACAAACATGCATACACACAACTCGTTTTTATATAGATAGATAGATACAATACAAATTAACTACGTAAAACTTGTGAATATACAACAGTCTTCGCTGTCCCATTGTCTGTGCGTATAAATAGATTGTCAGGTTTACCGACCCTCAAAGATGCAACATACAATTGTACATTGGTAAAGCAATCTGTATTAAGATCTATACCGCATTTTTCTAGTGATTGCCCTTGAGCTTTGTTGATGGTGGTTGCAAATGCTAATCGAATTGGGAATTGCAATCTTTTAAATTGAAAAAGCAGATCCGTTGGAATCATGGGAATGCGAGGAATAAGAACAGCCTCACCCTCATAAGGCCCTGTCAAGATTGTGGCCTCTATTAGGTTTTCCATTGTTTTTTTACGGCAAGTCGCGTGCCATTGCAAAGCTTTGGTGGGTTGATATTTCTTAAAAGTATTATTGGTACGCCTATTTTTAGTTGTAGCACGTGTGGTGGAAACCCTGAAGGATCTATGGAATTTAAAAATTCAGATGGATAATTAACCGCTTCATTTGGTTCCAAATACAAATTAACTGCGTAAAACTTGCGAATATACAACATTCTTCGCTGTCCATTTGTCGCTGCATATAAATAGATTGTCAGGTTTACCGACCCTCGAACATGCAACGTACAATTGTCCATGGGAAAAACAATCAGTATTAAGATCTATACCACATTTTTCTAATGATTGACCTTGAGCTTTGTTAATGGTGATTGCAAATGCTAATCGAATTGGGAATTGCAATCTTTTAAATTGAAAAGGCAGATCCGTTGGAATCATGGGAATGCGAGGAATAAGAACAGCCTCACCCTCAAAAGGCCCTGTCAAGATTGTGGCCTCTATTAGGTTTTCCATTGTTTTTTTTACGGCAAGTCGAGTGCCATTGCAAAGCTTTGGTTGGTTTATATTTCTTAAAAGTATTGGAACAATATTGTTGATTTCGTGGACGTCTATATTTTTGGGGTGCGAGAATCGCTCTTTCACTTAGCCATTTATTATTTTTATAATTTTTTAGAATATTCGGAAATACTTTTTCAATCAATTCATTTTTGGACGTCACTAAATTACAGAAATCAGCAGGTAGTTGTATACGTCCTGAAATTGAGTCCTAGTTGGTGGGGGCGCTTCGCGCCCCCCCAATCTCCCCCGCGCGCGTAAGTCGTTACGCGCCATATTAGCTACGCGCCATTGTAGTTGTGTCCCTATGTATATATATATATATATATATATATATATATATATATATATATGTTTTTAACTACGTAAAACTTGCGAATATACAACATTCTTTGCTGTCCCATTGTCTGTGCATATAAATAGATTGTCAGGTTTACCGACTCTTGAACATGCAACATATAATGGTCCATGGGAAAACAATCCGTATTCAGATCTATACCTCATGATTCTAATGATTGCCCTTGAGCTTTGTTGATGGTGATTGCTAATCGACCATTCCCTGATTCGCCATCGTCATTTATATATCCCCCTGTGCACCCCGGCGTCCCCTTTGTAGTTATGTCCCTGTGTCCCGGTCGTCATTTATATTCCCTGTGTCCCGGTCGTCATTTGTGTCCCGGTGTTCCAGTCTGTGATTTCTCTTTGAGTGTCCCGGGCGTCATTTATATTCCTTGTGTCCCGGTGTCCCGGTCGTCATTTATATCCCCCTGTGCCCCCCAGCGTCCCCATTGTAGTTGTGTCCCTGTGTCCCGGTCGTCATTTATATTCCCTGTGTCCCGGTCGTCATTTGTATCCCGGTGTCCCGGTCTGTATATACATTCGTTTTTTAGTTTTGTTTTTCTCCTTTATTTTTTTCCTTTTTTCTTTTTTTTCTTTTTTAGTTTATTTAGATTTTTAGATTTTTTAGTTTTTTTATTAGTTTTTAGTTTTTTTGTAGTTTTTACCATTTTTTTAGTTTTTTTAGTTTTTTTTTACTTATGTCCTGGTCGTCATTTATACTCCGTGTCCCGGTCGTCATTTGTGTCTCGGTGCTTTGTTGATTGCTAATTTATATTATATTTATATTTATATTTTTTATATTTATTAATATTTTTTTAGTTTTCTTTTTCTCTTATTTTTCAGTTTTTTCCTTTTTTTTAGTTTTTTCTTTTTTAGTTTTTAGTTTTTTTTTGTTTTTTACCTTATATTTATTAATATTTTTTTAGTTTTCTTTTTCTCTTATTTTTCAGTTTTTTCCTTTTTTTTAGTTTTTTCTTTTTTAGTTTTTAGTTTTTTTTTGTTTTTTACCTTTTTTTAGTTTTTTTAGTTTTTTTAGTTTTTTTTATTAGTTTTTAGTTTTTTTTTAGTTTTTGCCTTTTTTTAGTTTTTTCAGTTTTTTTTTAGTTTTTAGTTTTTTACCTTTTTTTAGTTTTTTTTTAGTTTTTTAGCTTTTTTAGTTTTTTTCTTTTTAGTTTTTTTTTGTAGTTTTTACCTTTTTTAGTTTTTTTTCTTCTTTTGTATTAGTGTGAAATAATTCAGACGTCATATGCGGACAAACACGACGTCACTCGACAGACAGACAGACAGACATAACCCACAAACAACTTATTTTTATATATATTTATTCATATTTTTTTAGTTTTCTTTTTCTCTTTTATTTTTCAGTTTTTTCCTTTTTTTTAGTTTTTTTCTTTTTTAGTTTTTAGTTTTTTTTTAGTTTTTTACCTTTTTTTAGTTCTTTTTTGTTTTTTTAGTTTTTTAGCTTTTTTAGTTTTTTTATTAGTTTTTATTTTTTTTGTAGTTTTTGCCTTTTTTTATTTTTTTCAGTTTTTTTTTAGTTATTAGATTTTTACCTTTTTTTAGTTTTTTTTAGTTTTTTAGCTTTTTTAGTTTTTTTTTCTTTTTAGTGTTTTTTGTAGTTTTTACCTTTTTTAGTTTTTTTCTTCTTTTGTATTAGTGTGAAATAATTCAGACGTCATATGTGAACAAACATGACGTCACCTGATCCACAGATCCACACACAGACAACTTATTTTTATATATATAGATATATATATATATATATATATATATATATATATATATATATATATATATATATATATATATATATATATATATATATATATATATATATCTTCTATATATATAAAAATAAGTTGTCTGTCTGTCTGTGGATGTGTTGATCAGGTGACGTCACCTGAAAAAACTGGATCAGGTGACGTCAAAACTGAAAAAACTAAAAAAAGGCAAAAACTACAAAAAAAAACTAAAAACTAATAAAAAAAATAAAAAAGCTAAAAAACTAAAAAAACTAAAAAAAGGCAAAAACTACAAAAAAAACTAAAAACTAATAAAAAAGCTAAAAAACTAAAAAAACTAAAAAAAGGCAAAAACTACAAAAAAAACTAAAAACTAATAAAAAAAATAAAAAAGCTAAAAAACTAAAAAAAACTAAAAAAACTAAAAAAAGGTAAAAAAAGGTAAAAAACTAAAAAAACTAAAAAAACTAAAAACTAAAAAAACTAAAAAAAGGAAAAAACTGAAAAATAAGCTAAAATAAAGGTAAAAACCAATAAAAAAACTAAAAAAAAAACTGAAAAAACTAAAAAAAGGCAAAAACTACAAAAAAAAACTAAAAACTAATAAAAAAAAGTAAAGAAGCTAAAAAACTAAAAAAACTAAAAAAAACTAAAAAAAGGTAAAAAACTAAAAAAAATAAAAAATAAAAAAAAAACTAAAAAAAGGAAAAAACTGAAAAATAAGCTAAAATAAAGGTAAAAACCAATAAAAAACTAAAAAGAAAAAAAGGAAAAAACTAAAAAAAATTTTCATCTAAAAAACTAAAAAAGGTAAAAACTAAAAGAACTAAAAAAGAAAAAAATAAATGACGACACTCAAAGAGAAAGCGACCAGGACAAAAGGAATGTTCGATTAGCAATCAACAAAGCACCGGGACACAGGGAGTATAAATGACGACCAGGACATAAGTAAAAAAAAAACTAACAAAACTAAAAAGAAGGTAAAAACTACAAAAAAACTAAAAAGAAAAAAAACTAAAAACTAATAAAAAAACTAAAAAATCTAAAATCTAAATAAACTAAAAAAGAAAAAAAAGGAAAAAAATAAAGGAGAAAAAAAAACTTAAAAAAAGGCAAAAACTACAAAAAAAACTAAAAACTAATAAAAAAAGTAAAAAAGCTAAAAAACTAAAAAAACTAAAAAAAACTAAAAAAAGGTAAAAAACTAAAAAAAATAAAAAATAAAAAAAAATAAAAAAAAATAAAAAAACTGAAAAATAAGCTAAAATAAAGGTAAAAACCAATAAAAAACTAAAAAGAAAAAAAGGAAAAAACTAAAAAAAATTTTCATCTAAAAAACTAAAAAAAACTAAAAAAGGTAAAAACTAAAAGAACTAAAAAAGAAAAAAATAAATGACGACACTCAAAGAGAAAGCGACCAGGACAAAAGGAATGTTCGATTAGCAATCAACAAAGCACCGGGACACAGGGAGTATAAATGACGACCAGGACATAAGTAAAAAAAAAAAACTAACAAAACTAAAAAGAAGGTAAAAACTACAAAAAAACTAAAAAGAAAAAAAAAACTAAAAACTAATAAAAAAACTAAAAAATCTAAAAATCTAAATAAACTAAAAAAGAAAAAAAAAGGAAAAAAATAAAGGAGAAAAACAAAACTAAAAAACGAATGTATATACAGACCGGGACACCGGGATACAAATGACGACCGGGACACAGGGAATATAAATGACGACCGGGACACAGGGACACAACTACAACGGGGACACCGGGGGAAACAGGGGGATATAAATGACGACCGGGACACCGGGACAGGGAATGGTCGATTAGCAATCACCATCAACAAAGCTCAAGGGCAATCATTAGAATCATGAGGTATAGATCTGAATACAGATTGTTTTCCCATGGACCATTATATGTTGCATGTTCAAGAGTCGGTAAACCTGACAATCTATTTATATGCAAAGACAATGGGACAGCAAAGAATGTTGTATATTCGCAAGTTTTACGTAGTTAAAACCATATATATATATATATATATATATATATATATATATATATCTATCTATATTCACAGGTGGGACATAGGGACACAACTACAATGGCGCGTAACTATTATGGCGCGTAACGACTTACGCGCGCGGGGGGGCTTGGGGGGGCGCGAAGCGCCCCACCAACTAGGTGTTGGGGTGGCGCGAAGCGCCACCCCAAACAGCTAGTATATATATATATATATATACTATCATTGTGAGCAATAATTGTATATGTATTTATTTATTTATTCTCGAGAATGGTTCCATGTTTTTTCGATATAATTGGTATATTGGGATATTTGTGCATAAAAGAAAAACCAATTAAATAGGTCAGAAGTCTGCAAAATTTCGTTAAGAGCCTTAATTTTGGAAAAAAAAATATTCATGTCAGTGACGTCATTTTTCCATACATCACTGCAGTACTGCAATAACGTTTTCACATTTACTGTATCTTACCCCTCCCCAAGACTGGGTAAAAACTCTTCCCTTTATATTGCAGTAACAGGTGTATCTCAAGCCCCATCATTGGGCTCGTACTGCACATTTGAAAAAAAATACGATAATTAATAATAAAGCATTCCAATCACCAAATTTGTGTGTATAGTCTGTGTCTTATCAATGTAGTCCATGGCTGTTAATAGAATGGCTGCCAGAAGGGAACAAGATCTCAACCGGACTTGGTCAGAAGCCCCAGGTCTTTTTTGCACTTGTTCGGGTTTGAAGCCAGTCAAACCTCCGAGGGTTATGAAGGGAAAAAAAGGGGAGAAACTAGTTGGATATTTTATTCATTTTTACTCTGATGAAGGCGAAAA
>NW_027067784.1:0-9518 GCF_032884065.1 Artemia franciscana
AAATAGTGGACGTACTCTTGTGAAATCTTGATCCATTAGTTCATCTAATAAGGATTCACTTGTAAAAATACCCTTGTCAAAGAATACCAGCCCCTTGGGCATGAAACTCTTGGGGGAATTTGAGTGCAATCCCTGAAAGCCTTGAACTGAGAAATCCTTCTCACAGGAAAATGTTAATGATTGGTTATTATCCAAAACTAGCTTCCCTATCTCTAGTATCTTGTTCAGAACTGATATATTTCTGATCTTAAGCCAGTTAGAACCATTTGAGGATTCTACCAAAATTGTATCTTTTTGGCATTCATAAAATTAGTTTCTCAACAGCATAATTCCTTTCATGATTAGACCCAGTGGTGGATTATGGAGACCAGGCTGCCCTGTTTTAGTCAACCATTTAGTCAGTATCTAATGATACTGTCCTCACCCGTGAGAACACCAGATCCCCCTGAATCATGGGGGTCAGGCACGATGAATGCCTTTCCAAACACTACAGGAAAATCAATAGAAAGAAAATACACAAAACCAGTCAAATGGTGAAAAGAAGGGAAGGAAAAAATATCTTAAATATCTTAGTCTTAACTGTTTAAACAATAAACAAAGAAAATCAAAAATTATCAAATTTTTTTATTAATTTAATCTTTTCTTCCTTTCGTTAATATTGTGTGAAATGGTATGCTTTTAGGGTGCGTTTGTTTACTTGTCCAATGGGATTTTTAGTAATCAAGGTTTAACCCCTAAAAGATAGCAACAAATACTTGTCTGGCCACGTGTCACTTAAAACGGCAAGATTAATTGCGAGAATAACAACATTGGTCAGGTGTAATTATTGCTTTAATCAGGTGTGTTCCAGCTGACGGTTTTTCAGTAACTGAGGTTACTGCGTGGTAACTGTCCATTTCTAACTGCAGTAGAGCCAGTGGGAACGGCACAGTAAAGGCCTTTTTTCGCGTCAACCAAAGAGACTGTTTGAGCTCAACCACTCGGTGTGGTTGAGCTCAACCGCTGTTTTTGCGTGAAACAGTGACAAACCAGGTTGTCATGAAAAGTGATTTTGCGTGAAACAATTGACTGGTTGAACTCAAATTTAACCAGAACTGTCATTGTTTTTAACCGTAGGGTTCTACCATTCATAATTGTTGGTTGACCTTTTCAGGCGTAGATTTCGAAAAGAAGAATTCGTAAGCTATAAATAAGGGCCTTTTTTCGCGTCAACCAGCTGGTTTAACCAATGACAGCTTTGGTTTAACCAGCTTGTATGTTTAACGCAAAAGCGGAAAAAATTACATATGGTTGAGCTCAAACAAAACTGGTTCGCGAAAACACTTTTTACTTGTCGGTTTGGGCAAAAAATTTCAAACATATAACATCCGTATAGTCTTAAGAGTCTCATTCTATTATAATTAAATGATTTAGCACTGGCTTAATTTCCTCCGGATTTGACATATTTCACATTAGTTTGAGGTCAGAGAGAATTGAAAAATGATCTAGCATACTCTCTGGTATATTTGAAGAGATAGGAAGGGTCAGAATTAGTGGAATCTTGGGTTAAATTGTTCAGGTAATATATTGGAAAATGTTGTATTCATACTGTAAAAGCAAAATTATCTATTAAAAAGTCCTAAATGATAAGACTTTAGCTTTGTTGAGCTACCCTAAACAGAGGATAAAATTCTAGTTTGACTTCTTTTTGTTTTGATTTGGAATTCTACTAGCCTACCAGGCTATAGATTAAATTTCCAGTCAAATTCCAGTTTAGCTACTTTTTGCTATCTTTGATTGGGGTTATGTTAGGTGAATGAAACTTTCAGTGATTAATCCATAGCTAAAAACATACTCTGAGAAGCTATTGCTAAGCTTATGTGATAACCCTCTTCTGTTTTTAAATCTTGGAATTTTGCGTATTGGACTGGTCTGTAACTATTAAAATTTTGGTAAAACAACATCTTACCTTAATTTTCAGCTAGCAGTTTCTGTTTCTCTGGTTTTAGCTCTAAAAATGCAATTCTTGTTATTTGAGTAGAATTTTAAGCCATATCAATGTTTCGTATTTAAATATAGGGAAATGTATATCCTGAAAGTTTCCTCATTTTTCTAACCTAAACCTTTTTCAAGATAATACAAATTTATCTAAAATAGAATTTTACCAAACAGAAGTTTAACCTAATAATTTGTAATAACATATTGTTCAGGCTAGCCTTTGCAATCCCTACAAATTTTGGCTCTTCACAATAAAGCACTATTACAGGCTTAGCCTAACAAAAGAAAGTAGCAAACTGCTTAATCTTAATAAAAAAAAAATCCAAAGGACTTTATATTTCTTCAATACAAAATATATATTAATTTTTGTTTTCAGTAGAATACTAGTTAAGTATAAACCAGCAAATGTTTAAGAATTTTTTGAGGGGGGACAGCTGCCTAAAATTAACAAAATATTTCTGATAAGCACAAAAATATAACAAATTAAGCTAAACTAGGCAAATAGTTTTTTTCTCACTCAACAGTTACCATAACACATAATGTGTTGTAAGATTTGTGCAGTACTTGTGCATTATAGCCACCACATTCAAGTTCTATTGAGAAGTTTAGTTTGGCTAATGTTAATGACATAAAATAAAATATGATGAATATATAAAACTTTATCAACAAAATTATGAAAACTACAACAAAGAATCCTGGAATTTGTAAATCAGCATCATATCTAAATATACTGTATCTTACATTGTGATAGATTGTTTTAACGCCCTACTGTACAGGGGTAAATATTTAAATTATGTATCATAGGCAATTATCTGAAGAGTAATCTATTAAAAGTCTCCTGAGCTAACTAGGGAAGTTTTTTCTTTTTTTTTTACTTGCTTTAGCCTGTATCCAGTTCCTGATTGCCATATAAATTCCATATTCATAGTTAAATAACATAAGCCTTTGTATATAGACTATACCTTGTTGCTAATTTTTCTGGGCATAGAATGTTTGATTTGGTAAAGCCCTAGAGAAGGACCTGAAGAGAAAGAAACATAATAAAAAAAAAATTCATGCTTCATAATTTTTAGAATAATAGCTGGTAACACATTTTATATTCAACTTTGGTCTACTTTACCCCTCAATCCTCCCAATATAAAAATGTATTGCTGAAATTTCCTATTTTCCATTTGTTTTGTCAATCTGTCTCTCTAACTTCATCCCATGTAGCTGTAAATTAAACAAATGTGACAAACAATAACTAGAAAAACAGGTGGCAGGAGGTTAAATGCATTGAAAATATGAAATTTGAGCCATATTTCTGCACATTGGGAGGGGGATTCAGATAAAGCATAGCCTAACTTAATGATTTTCTCTTGCTATGTAGGGTAATTGGAAAGTCACTTGTATATCATGCTGTCCTTTTCAGTTTTAGTTGGATAGAAAAAATCCAAAGAAAGTCCCCTTTGAAAAGATAGGAGCCACAAAGTGAGATTGTATTTGTCAAAGCTTGGAGGTTTGTCCCTTCTGTCTGTTTAAACAAAACAGAATCTTAATTGAAGCTTTGTTCATTTCTATCTTAAGGGTGCACAACAATTATGATATAAGGTACTTTTCTTTATTCAATTGTCTTCTTTGTTGCCTAAAAGACTTTTTTTTAATCTAGATGTTTCATAAATTGCTCATTTTTACCAGAAGTTCATTTGACCTACTTTGAAATCCCTGGTCTTAAAATTACATTTGACTTTGTTAAAGCTAGGAGACATAGACCTTGTGTTTGTTTAAAGAAAGTGAATAAACATTAGTAATTTGTATTGCACTAAAGCCCTAGGGCCATCACAATTCCAAACAAAAAAGAAACTTCACTTTAGAATATTCAATATTGTCTAACATAACAGAAACAAAGAAAAAAAATTACCAAATTTTACTTCTGCACTCTACTGTCAACACGAGACATTGTCCAAAATTTTAAAATCTTGCAAAACATTCATCCCTCATCACATTCACCAGCCATCTCTCATCAAGCCTACACTTCATTTCTCATCTCAATCAATCCTACAAATGCATCAAATAACCCACTCTCTCATTAGTGCTTCCATAGATATGGTCAAAGTAAGAGCCATCTTGCTTACATTTTATTATATCTAGAGGTTTTCTGTAGCTAAGTCAGTACTTAAATATTTCATACACCTTTGTAAACAACCTTAAGATGGTAAAATAGGTTGGATTATCCAAATTTTTAGTTGCCACAATATATTTCAATCATTATTGTAATATAAAGGGCAGCCAATAGTAAAGGACCTGAATAAATATTTTAAGGTAATTAAAAAGGTTTATTACTCAAAAACTTGATAAAACTAAAAGGGACTTTTTAATGATTGATTACTTTAAAATATCTACATTATACACAACAATAAACCTTTGCTATAAAGGGAAAGTCAGTAAGGCCCAATAACTATTCAATACCAATTGTGGTTTGAGACAGTTTGCTGAATGTCTAAATGATTTTAGATAGTAATGAAGATAAAATGTGGTCAAACTCAACACCAATATGCAAGTAAGTAAGTATGGCAGCACTGACACATCAAGGTCTAAACTGGCAGTGCTAATTTCCACTTTGTGACCCTTTGGCCAAGAATTGCAATTAAGGGCTGGGGGCCAGAAATCTTGTGCTTTTGTACACCCTCCCTGCTTACCTTTTGCATATTTCTCCATTTGCCTATTTAGAGCTGGTTTAGATCTGTCTAACATCACTGAC
Source organism: Artemia franciscana (assembly GCF_032884065.1). Classification (NCBI taxonomy): domain Eukaryota; kingdom Metazoa; phylum Arthropoda; class Branchiopoda; order Anostraca; family Artemiidae; genus Artemia; species Artemia franciscana. The sequence continues at coordinate 4,718 of NW_027067784.1, forward strand.
CCCCATTTAAAACAAATAAACAGGCAATACTAGGAATCAAACCTGTACCCCATGGACAAAGGATTTCTTACTAAGAGTGCTTTCCACTTAGCCAAGAACATTATTACAACCAGAGTAGAACAACTATTAATAAAAAATATTGAAAAAAACAAGATGGATTTACAGCCATTTTCACTAATCTTCAATACACATTGTATTTTACTTAGACAAGTTATTGTAAGGCAGGTGTCAACAAAGCTCCAGCAGGAATTGCTTTACTTAAGATGCAAACTAGCATGGTGAATACATAGCTGGTAAAAACCAAATACACTAGCAATGCCAGGAATTAAACCTGTACCCCTTGGACAAAGGATTCCCAAACCAGAGTGCCAACAACTTAGCAAGGAACACAAATGCGACCAGAGAACTATTATTTGAAAAAAGAAATATTGAAAAAAACTCAATTCATGGTTGTTGCTTTTCTCTACTGTCCCATAAACAATATATTTTATTTAGACAAATTAATTTTAAGACAGGTATCAACAAAACTCCATCAGGGATTGTATTTACTTAAGATACAACAAGCAATGTGATTGCATAGCTTTGTGATATTCTAGTCTTAAATAATGATAAAAAAGCAAATTTACATTTGCTATTTGTTTTCCAAACCATTTTAAGCAAAACCATTTGCAACAGCAATATGTCCATGGTTAGATTAGTGTCTATCCAAAATGCTTTACAACAGAAGGGACACATTTCTTGCAAAGCAAATACTCAGCTTTAATGCTATTCTGTGTCATCTCTAAAAAATTAAACTGTATCAGGTGTATTTTGATATAAGATACTTCTAAGACTTTTAGCAAGGGGGCAGGCATTTCTTCACAATTTATACAATGTGTAAAAGAGCACCAGGGGGTGAGATTGAAAAAAAAAACTTTCAGGGATGGGTCTAAAGGCTAAAGTATGTTCTGAGAAGGTCTGCTTACATGGAGTACAAAGAAACTGTTTCACAGCTTTCCTCAATCCACTTTATAAGGTTTTAAAGATATGCAGACATTTCCTAAATTTTGAAAAAAAAAATATTGATATGGTTTAAAATGCTACTCAAATAAAAGGAATTGCATTTTAAGAGCTAAAGCCAGAGTAAAAGAAACTGATAATTAAAAATTAAGGTAAATCTTGTTTTGTCAAAATTTCAATAGTATAGGTATAGACCTTTTGAGTAAGCAATTATCTAAGACTTAGAAATCAGAAAAGGGTTGACATAGAAGCCTGGCAGTACCTTCCCAGAGTGTTTTTGACCCTGGATTAATTACTGAGTTTCATTCTTGTAACCTATTCCCTTTCCAAGATAATGCAAATTAGCTAAACTAGAATTTTACGTATTTTTTGCTTTGGATTCATTACTGGAAGTTCTATTTTCCTGACTTAACCCATTTCTAAGATAGCAAACAGTAGCCAAACTACTGTTTACTTGCATCTTTGTTCTGACAAAGATGCAACATATCTTGAAGCATCTAGTAAGAATAGTAATTGGATTAACAATGCTTTATAACCACTAGGGTCTTGCTTCATCAAGGTTTTATCTCTGAAGCCAAATTACCAAGCTAAGGTCAAGTCTAGGGCATCAAAAGGATGAAACAAAGATTTCCAAGTATCTACATAAGTTTTCAAAAGCATATTCAAACTCTTGACTTCCTGTATTAAGGCCTATGTGAATCAAATTGCAGGATATAACCCAACATTTATCCAAATAGCCCTAATACGAAAAAAAAACAAAATTAAACCTTACTTTTGCGTGGCTAGAATTCTATTTGTCAGCTTATAATTCTTATTTTATATAGACTTATTTATAGCCTACGAATTCTTCTTTTCGAAATCTACGCCTGAAAAGGTCAACCAACAATTATGAATGGTAGAACTCTACGGTTAAAAACAATGACAGTTCTGGTTAAATTAGAGTTCAACCAGTCAATTGTTTCACGCAAAATCACTTTTCATGACAACCTGGTTTGTCACTGTTTCACGCAAAAACAGCGGTTGAGCTCAACCACACCGAGTGGTTGAGCTCAAACAGTCTCTTTGGTTGACGCGAAAAAAGGCCTTATATAAAATAAGAATTATGAGCTGACAAATAGAATTCTAGCCACGCAAAAGTAAGGTTTAATTTTGTTTTTTTTCTCGTATTAGGGCTATTTGGATAAATGTTGGGTTATAACCTGCAATTTGATTCACATAGGCCTTAAGACAGGAAGTCAAGAGTTTGAATATGCTTTTGAAAACTTATGTAGATACTTGGAAATATTTGTTTCATCCTTTTGACGCCCTAGACTTGACCTTAGCTTGGTAATTTGGCTTCAGAGATAAAACCTTGATGAAGCAAGACCCTAGTGGTTATAAAGCATTGTTAATCCAATTACTATTCTTAAGGCCTTTTTTCGCGTCAACCAAAGAGACTGTTTGAGCTCAACCACTCGGTGTGGTTGAGCTCAACCGCTGTTTATGCGTGAAACAGTGACAAACCAGGTTGTCATGAAAAGTGATTTTGCATGAAACAATTGACTGGTTGAACTCTAATTTAACCAGAACTGTCATTGTTTTTAACCGTAGGGTTCTACCATTCATAATTGTTGGTTGACCTTTTCAGGCGTAGATTTCGAAAAGAAGAATTCGTAGGCTATAAATAAGTCTATATAAAATAAGAATTATAAGCTGACAAATAGAATTCTAGCCTCGCAAAAGTAAGGTTTAATTTTTTTTTTTTCGTATTAGGGCTATTTGGATAAATGTTGGGTTATATCCTGCAATTTGATTCACATAGGCCTTAAGACAGGAAGTCAAGAGCTTGAATATGCTTTTGAAAACTTATGTAGATACTTGGAAATCTTTGTTTCATCCTTTTGATGCCCTAGGCTTGACCTTAGCTTGGTAATTTGGCTTCAGAGATAAAACCTTGATGAAGCAAGACCCTAGTGGTTATAAAGCATTGTTAATCCAATTACTATTCTTACTAGATGCTTCAAGATGTGTTGCATCTTTGTCAGAACTTTTTACATTTCAGCCTTACCCTATAGGGCCATGGATAAATTTTCAGGTCAAACTCTAGTTTGGCTACTGTTTGCTATCTTAGAAATGGGTTAAGTCAGGAAAATAGAACTTCCAATAATGAATCCAAAGCAAAAAATACGTAAAATTCTAGTTTAGCTAATTTTCATTATCTTGGAAAGGGAATAGGTTACAAGAATGAAACTCAGTAATTAATCCAGGGTCAAAAACACTCTGGGAAGGTGCTGCCAGGCTTCTATGTCAACCCTTTTCTGATTTCTAAGTCTTAGATAATTGCTTACTCAAAAGGTCTATACCTATACTATTGAAATTTTGACAAAACAAGATTTACCTTAATTTTTAATTATCAGTTTCTTTTACTCTGGCTTTAGCTCTTAAAATGCAATTCCTTTTATTTAAGTAGCATTTTAAGCCATATCAATATTTTTTTTTTCAAAATTTAGGAAATGTCTTTGCATATCTTTAAAACCTTATAAAGTGGATTGAGGAAAGCTGTGAAACAGTTTCTTTGTACTCCATGTAAGCAGACCTTCCCAGAACATACTTTAGCCTTTAGACCCATCCCTGAAAGTTTTTTTTCATTCTCACCCCCTGGTGCTCTTTTACACATTGTATAAATTGTGAAGAAATGCCTGCCCCCTTGCTAAGAGTCTTAGAAGTATCTTATATCAAAATACACCTGATACAGTTTAATTTTTTAGAGATGACACAGAATAGCATTAAAGCTGAGTATTTGCTTTGCAAGAAATGTGTCCCTTCTGTTGTAAAGCATTTTGGATAGACACTAATCTAACCATGGACATATTGCTGTTGCAAATGGTTTTGCTTAAAATGGTTTGGAAAACAAATAGCAAATGTAAATTTGCTTTTTTATCATTATTTAAGACTAGAATATCACAAAGCTATGCAATCACATTGCTTGTTGTATCTTAAGTAAATACAATCCCTGATGGAGTTTTGTTGATACCTGTCTTAAAATTAATTTGTCTAAATAAAATATATTGTTTATGGGACAGTAGAGAAAATGGCAACAACCATGAATTGAGTTTTTTTCAATATTTCTTTTTTCAAATAATAGTTCTCTGGTCACATTTGTGTTCCTTGCTAAGTTGTTGGCACTCTGGTTTGGGAATCCTTTGTCCAAGGGGTACAGGTTTAATTCCTGGCATTGCTAGTGTATTTGGTTTTTACCAGCTAAGTATTCACCATGCTAGTTTGCATCTTAAGTAAAGCAATCCCTGCTGGAGCTTTGTTGACACCTGCCTTACAATAACTTGTCTAAGTAAAATACAATGTGTATTGAAGATTAGTGAAAATGGCTGCAAATCCATCTTGTTTTTTTTTTCAATATTTTTTTTTTTTTTAATAGTTGTTCTACTCTGGTCGGAATAATATTCTTGGCTAAGTGGAAAGCACTCTTAGTAAGAAATCATTTGTCCATGGGGTACAGGTTTGATTCCAAGTATTGTCTGTTTATTTTATTTAAATGGGGGTCAGTGATGTTAGACAGATCTAAACCAGCTCTAAATAGGCAAATGGAGAAATATACAAAAGGTAAGCAGGGAGGGTGTACAAAAGCACAAGATTTCTGGCCCCCAGCCCTTAATTGCAATTCTTGGCCAAAGGGTCACAAAGTGGAAATTAGCACTGCCAGTTTAGACCTTGATGTGTCAGTGCTGCCATATTTACTTACTTGCATATTGGTGTTGAGTTTGACCACATTTTATCTTCATTACTATCTAAAATCATTTAGACA